>NC_082686.1:51321130-51623557 GCF_949987515.2 Delphinus delphis
CTATTGAAAGAAGTAATTAAACATTTTTGAAGACCTAGATGCTAATTTCACAAATGTCCTTATAATTCACCATGTGCCCCAACTAAAGTAATTGTTAATGTGAGCTTGGTTAGGTTTCACAGCAAAGACTAATAATAGATTCAAACTAGTGGAGGTAACATTACCACTGCTGTCATTGATGTGAAGTTAGAAATTAGCATAAACAATAATGTGGGTCCCCTTTTCTATGCACAGAGTGTTACCCCTCTGGTTGGAATTAACGTTTCCATGACGTGTGGGTGTTAATTGAGATAGAGATTGACAGTACTTTCTTTTTCACATGTAGGACCTCGTAAGTTTTAACAATAAATAAACTTTGTTCGAAATGAGGTTTGTAAAACGAAAATAAAATAATAATTTCCTAGGATTGGGTCATAAGAAATCTTCATTTACTGAGCAATATGGCATTTAAACAAGCTCATGGGAGATCATACAAATCCTAATATGAGCTGCTAATATGAATGTTTCTATGTTAATAAAAAAATTATATAAAGTCTTGACTTTAGAATTTGTGTGCAAGTAATATTAACATTAGACTCTGATTATTGGAGCATGAATTTAGAAGGTAAGAATAATAAATTTTTTCTTTTTAAAATTGACTTAAAATGTTTCTAGCTACAGAAAATATATATCCAATACAGAAAATTTGGGATATCTAACAGCATAGTAAGACTCACTTTCGATCAGAACCCCACAGAAGTATAACACTTAATATTCTTTTCATTTGCTTCCAGCTGTCTCTTTCATCCCTCCCTCCCTTTTTTCCTTCCTCTCTTATTCTTTCTCTGTGTCTTTTTGTCCCTTTCATCTTCATTCTCTTTTATGTATCAACCAATCTGTCATCAATCTAGCTTCCTATCTTTCAGCCTATTTATAGTTAAGATCATATGGCCTATGTGGCATTCGGTTTTGCTTGCCTGTTTAAAAAACAATCAATTTATGATCATTTTTCAACGTATTTAAATATTTGTTATAAACACAATCTTAAATGGCTTTATGATATTTCATAGTAAGAAGTGCTTCCTTAAATTGTACCATTAACAGTGGCCTGAAATCCTTCTTTACACAGATGTTTTTAAGCTGCTTCTCGTCCTTGTTGTTATAGAACAATGTCAGAATTTTTGTCCTCCAAATGATTTATAAATATTGCACACATTCATAAGAGGGTATTTAGAATTTAGATTAATTTTCTGAATATATACTGAAATATTACTCAACATGTAATTTAGTGTGTGTTAAGTTTGCTTGTGTGTGTATTTAGAAAGTTCAGATATTCTAAAAGAGGCATGCATCTCTTTCATGGAAAGATCATATTTAGTTATTATACATTTAAGAAATTATGAAGATCAATATAACACATACCTAATTTCATTATTTTCAGCTATTTTCCCTGAAACTTTTCCAAATGGACTGTGGCTACCTGATCTCAATCAGAGACATTAAAAAAAACCAAACAAACAATAGACCAAATTATATGAAACCTGTAGTTATTGTGAAATGAAACAGCTAATATAAACTACATGTTTTTCTCAAATTCTTATTCGCTGAGTAAAAGTTGTTACGCTATCAGAAACAAAATCATCTATGAGGTATTAGCTAAAGAAATACTATAGCCATGGGTTATTTCCAATTCAACACTAAAATAAAAAGTTTGAGACAGAAAATTGGTGCTCCAGAGTAACCTGAAAATGAAGGCTGTTGAACCACTACTCAGAACCATAATATTCATGTCTGGGGAATTCTAGACATTCTTTAGCTGTTTTCTGGAGTTCAGAGTAATCAGTCCAAGCAATCTCGCTTGCTTTGCCTACTGTACAATGGTTGTGCCTTAGTTTTTTTCTTTTTTTTTTCCATCTATGGCTCAAGATTAAAAAGTACCAGACCATGAAAGAACACTACAGTGTTAAGAGTTCATATTGCTGTAATTTCTCTTAGCTTTGTGTTGTGAATTCTCTTGCCTTTTGTTCTTGCTGGGTTTTTTTCCTTTTTATTAATGAAGTCTGAATCAGTTATTCCTGCATAAAGAGTAGGCCACTGACATGAACATCAAGAAAATTGTGATTTAGTGTAGTAATAATGTGCTGAACTTGGGTGGTGCTTTTCCTTACAATATTTCTTGAACATTAATCACCTTCACACTTCCCCATCAGGCAGATCAGCTCTCCCTGTTTCACAGCAGGGAAGTCTGACAAAGAGGCAAAGTGATATGCCGAGAATTGTCAAATTTATTAAGAACCAAAATGAAAACAGAACCCAGAGTTTCTCAATAATAAAACCACAGTATTGGTAGCTTAGATGCCTGTATGATTTTTCTAGGTAGACCATCTCAGCTAAGCAGAGAGCATACTTATTAACAGATTCAAGAATGGGGAACAAAAGGTCCGGAAGATCATATAATACTAATCCTTATGTTTTGACATAAATATCTGTAAAGAGGCGCAAGCAATTTTTTCAGAGGTCAATATTCTCTGAATTAATTTACATTTTTTCCTTTTTGAATGGAACGTAGAGCTAGTGTGTGTTTAAAAAGAACCTCCTCCCTACCAAAGCAATATTGACCATATACTCTGTCTCTATCTGAGAAAAGAAATTCTAATGTGATAGAATTGAATTTCAGAGACTCACTTAGAAAGTGTACCTGGACTTTTAGTGGAACATAACAAAAATTTAAAATACTTTGAGTATCCTTCTTGTGACTCTTTTTGAGTGATTTTTAATAAGCTGTTTTGTGCTTTTCTCTCTCTCTCTTTTCTCAATATCCTTTAACCCCAAACTACTTGGAACACACCTGTATTTGAACAAGTTGGTTGTATTTCACCTTTTAGGAAAGGAGAATGCATACCATGGGGAACTATGGGAGTCTCACTAAGTGGGTGTTAGAAAAGATTTAGACTATCTGAGCTTTGTTTAAGTGATTTGGGGGAAGGATTCAAGGAAGGGCTTATTCTGGATGCAGTGCTTTCATGAAGTGAGGACAGTTCTATGACTGGGTCTCTTCAGACATTTTATCTAAAAGAAGGATAGATGATAGCAAGTCTAACACTGTGATTGTAAAGAAGTAACAGTCACCCATATTAGCCAGGTTAGGGAAATGTTTAGTCATTTTTCTAAATATGCTCTTCTCCTTGTTGTGTCTACAATTTAGACAATGTTCATGTTTTTCCTGAATACACACGTTGTTAGTAAGTGGTCTTGTTTTTGTCTAAATATATCATAGGCCTAGTGTAGCCTTGTCTCATAGTGATGTTTGTGAAATTGTTTATGTCCATCAGAAGAACACCAAGCCCAAGTTGTGAGGGCCAGTTCAGCTCATAGCAACACTAAGGCCCAGCTGATATTACCTGGCCGGTTCCTGGATTCCAGGGACCGCCATTCACTTTCTTACATTGTTACCACACAGTCCCAGGCCTGAAAAAGATAAACTATAATATCAAGCAGGCACTAGATGAGCAATAAAGGAAGGCAAAAGAAAGGAAGTGGCTTAAATTACACTCTAGTATAGATTACAGAAGACATCAGGCCTCACAAATAGCCAGTCAATTTTACCAACAGAGGGGACTATGTATGTGTTTGGAACAAAAGCCAGCTATGGACATGAGCAACATTCATTTGACTTCAAGAAAAATGAAGAGACAGACAGACAGAGAGCTAGAAAGAGGAAGAAGGACAGAGAGAGGGAGAGAATTTATCCAGGAACCTAGGTCTGAGCAGGATTCAGAGAATCTGATTCTGGTCATATAAAGACCAGATTTTCCCACAGAAATTAAGAAGCCTGTGTAATTCTCATCTATACATATAATGAATGACAAAGCAAAAGTACATGTGTTTTATTGGTGAAACATTGAATTTCCGCTCAATATTCAGATATGACATTATTTGTATATATTTAAACATTTGTATTTGTTATTCCACCATGCATTCATAGTATTAATTCATTCCACAAAAATGTTACCAATGACACATGACATATGAAATGGAGTGGATATTGCATGATGCAGTTAAACATGGTTCCTGCCCTTTCAGAGCTTACACTGAATGTGAAATATACATATTTTAAAAGGAATTTGAGCAAACTTAAAGAAAAGACTACTTGCTAGAATGGGCTGCTGTTTACTTCCCACATTTCTATCTTGAAGAAGTCAAAAAGGAGAGATGTGAATGGATTTAGGGAAAATAAAAACCCATATTAATAGTAAAAAAAAATCCTGAGGCTTTCAAAATTCATTTGTGACTTGTTGAGGGAGGAATACTGCAGAGCAGGGCAAGGAACAGAATACCATAGTTATGGAAATGGTTTGGTTATGACCATATGTTTGGCCTCTTTCCTAGCATCATTGCGCTCAACAGGGCAACACCAGGAAACCAGACATTCTCAGGAGAGATGAGTAGATAATAATAGATGATGCTAGGCATGCCCCATTTCCTACACACTCGCACCTACACACCAAGGCTAAAAGACCATGCCAAGAAAGACAAAAACTCTTGGAAAAGAGCAATATCAAGAGTGAAAGTTCAAGAAGTTCCCATGGGGGAGTGGTAAGATTGAGGTCAGGGAGTGCAACAGCCAATAGAGGTGGCTCTGCTCTATGTACCCACCATAAAAACACCCACAACGTGCACGCACACACACACATACATATACACTTAAACTCACCAAGAGGGAAAAAAGTTAGGCCCAAAGCATTGAAATCTCTCTTCAGTGTATATATTTTCAGCAAAAGTACTTGATAGCCCCAGGGAAATAGAAGTTGACAGGCAGAAAATTACCACACTTATCATGAAATAAATAAGTAGCTGGTCACCTTGTGCAAGTGTCAAGAGAATTAATAGAAGAAACAGAGAGAAATAATAAATATTTAACATGAATGTAATAGAAATCTCAGAGAGATAGAAATTATAGGTAACATTGACCATTAATATAGCTATGAAATGAATAAGGAATAGTTATAGATAAGAAATAATTGAATGAACTAGAATAACAAAATGAAAAAATGTTCAATGCAAATAAATATATATGTGCATCAGAAAGGTAGACTAAAAAATAAACAATAAATTAAATAAGAAACATAGAAATTGACATGTTAACATCTATGTAACTAGAATCCCAAAGAAAAGAAAATAGCAAATGTAGGAGGAAGAATATTTGAAAAAAATTAATCACTGCAAATTTCCAAAAATGTATAATGATGGATCTCAGATTGAAAAGATGCATGGAGAGCTAACCAGATGCATGAAAAAGACCTACACCTAGACACTTCACAATGAAAATGAATAAAACAAAAGGATAATTAAATTTTACTGTAAAATATTCCAAAAAGGATTATCTAAAAAGAACAATAAATATACTGACATCATATTTGAAAAATCTAAATTGGAATAAAAAAGAAAATGGAGTAATATTTTAAAAGTAGAAAAGAGAAAGAATCTGAAACATAATTTTTTATTTTAAGATAAACAATTATTAAATGTGAGAACACAAAAAAGCTATTCTGAGGTTTATAAAACTACCAACATTTAGCTATACAAAGAATTATTTTTTAAATATTATTGGAGGAAATATCCTAAATAGAAGTAAATCCAGAAGAAAGCAGCAGCATATACAGGTAATAACAGCAAATAAATGCATAGTTTATTTTCAAAAATACCCAATAGAAAATTAAAATGTCTTTTAAAAATTTGCCCTCACAGTTTTAATTTTTTTTAACAAAGCAAAAATAATAATAGGATTTAAGTAAATGCATCATTATTCTATGATATTTTTAGGACATAGAATTTGTTAGAAATACATTCACATAAATATTGCACTGGGGTCATTTTTCTTTTCATTTTTGTTCTAATTTCAAAAAATCTTATTACACTCTGCTTTGTATATATATTTAAATGAAATCTATGTTTACATTTACTTTGTTAAGTGAGAGAGTCCTTGTTACTGATAATAAAATAATACTCATGCAGTAAACCATCACATGCTTCAGATTCAGAGTTATTCTTCAGAATTCTTATAGTTATTCTTCTACTTAAGTGTCCCTTAAAGTGGTGTACAAATTTTAAAATATTTTTATCAACTTCTTAATCTGTCTTATTTGTGCTTGGTTCTGGACACTCACAAAACTCGGAGATTACTTCTCAAGGAGAGGTCCTATACAGACGTTATTAATTCTTGGAGAAATTTTGAAGTATAGTTTTATTTTAAAATAGTTTTGAAAGGAAAAGAAGAAATTTTGTACATTAAAAATAAATGCATGTTTCATGAAGCACTTGAAGACACTTTCTCTTACTTACAAACCTTAGACATAAAAAGAATATTTATGCTATTTAAATCACAAGCTCAGCCCCCCATAAGGGCTACATGGATATGCATTAATTAGATTTGTTTGAAAAATGAGAGGGAGAGAAGAACAGATCCAATTAGGAATTCCAAGACTTATTTTTAAGCAAACTTGTTAAGTTTTGGTTATTACCATTTTTCAACAATGGAAATCAATATATTGAACAAATATATATTTAAAATAGGAAGTGTGTCCTTAAAAGTACTTATATTCCATAAGACATCCAATAAATGAAGTATTTACTTGAATTCTACTGTGGGGTTTTGACTTTAATACATTTCCACTATGAGATTAATACAAGTCCAAAATTTCAATCAAGCTCTTTCCAGTACTTTCTAACTTCCCTTAATCTTTCTTCATACAACTATTGCTATCTGTGATGATAGGAGAGAATTCAGGAAATTTTTAAGTAGTATCTTTCCGTCTATTGCAAACCAGTCATAATGTTCCATGCAGAACAGACAGAGGTGGCCCAGAGCCAGAAAATTCTGACATTTAAAAGGTCCTGACACTATTCATAGATTCATACCCAGTTACAAAACAAGGATAGTTCACTCTCACAATGGGGCTATTATGCAGCTGTGTAGCACAGCTCTGTTTCAGATTATTTTCTCTTTGACAGAATGACTCGAAAGGTCAAGACTTTGCCATTAGATTTTCACCCTATACTTTGAAATGGACTCTTTTCAGCCATTTATTATGATTATTCATTAGGAAATTCTCTATATTATTGGAAAGATGTGTCCTTTGATTTAAAATAGTTTGAGGTACCGATTATTAAATAATGTGTCTATTAACGTCACCTTTTAAATTTATTTTTTAAATCTATACATCTGTCTTCATATACGTATGGCTTCCATCTTGAATTGGAGTATTAGAAATGCACCTCTGTATCCTCTCATCTGGTCATCATTAAATGTATCATTAAAAGAATGGCATTTGGGCTTCCCTGGTGGCACAGTGGTTGAGAGTCCGCCTGCCGATGCAGGAGACATGGGTTCATGCCCTGGTCCGGGAAGATCCCACATGCCGCAGAGCGGCTAGGCCTGTGACCCATGGCCACTGAGCCTGCGCGTCCGGAGCCTGTGCTCCACAGTGGGGGAAGCCACAGCAGTGAGAGACCAGCGTACCGCAAAAAAAAAAAAAAAAAGTGGCATTTGTTTGTTACATGTATCAGTAGTAGTGTATCTGTCTATATTTATGTGTACCATGTGATAAGTATTAGGTTCAGCTAATTTACCTAATTGAAACAATTCAACTATGAAAACTGTAAATAAGAGAAATGTACTTGAACTAGCCAGGACCTAAAGGTAATGCACAATAAGGTTACAGAGCTATCCCAGAGAATCTCAGGACAGAGATCCCAGACCTCACGTCTGGATTAGGCTATGACCTCACATGATTATTTCCATGATCTCCATGATTTCCATTGCAGTTATTAAATACTGCAATTTGGACTCAGTCTCTGGTTTTGTGAGTCATAGTCTAGTGCTCATTCCAGTATAAAACTAGTATTAATTTAAAACAGTCACAAACTTCATGGGTATTGTATATAACTGAAATATGTATCTCCTGAATAGCCCATTCAAAAATTTGTTTCCTCTTGAATTAAGTTCTTAAACAAAGATATAGATATGCACTCATATCAAGAAACCCAAAAGGACAATGGTGGATTTAATGTCATTAAATAACAATTACGATGAACGTTTGTAGACTTTTCCTGAATGAGTTTATGCCTACCGGCACAGGTGCACCATAAATAGTAAGGTAGCGATAGCTATCATAGTTCCTTATATGAATGTTATGTGAAACAATAAGTGTGCCTCTAAGAGGAGGAGCACAAACATCATACACATATGTAGCCAAACATTCATAAAGCTCTGTTGGCCTGTGTGTAGGGCGCTGTCTCAGGGAGAGATAAAATGCTGAATAACCTATACTGTAGAAGAATGACCGAATAATCATCTGTTTAACATTGCTCCTCAACATTAGACAAGGAAATTTCTTTATAGTTGTGTCTAAAAACATAACTGTTTTTGATTGCCTAACTAGTTCCTCTTCTATGACAACATGTGATGAATTGGAAGTAACTATGTAAAGAGTATGTTGCAGACATGGTGTTTTTTTTAATGAAAACATATCTAGTTGACAAACCCCATTCCAATAAATTATAACAAATGAAATTTCTGGTTAACATTTCAAATGATATATGTGCTTCATCTTTCTCTGGTCAATCCTTATTATGGAAGTTTGAATGATGTGCCACTGAAGATAGGACCAGAAAAAATAGAGGTTTCAAGTCTCAGCAAAACTTTGAAAAATTGGATGTTATTTTCACATATTCCTACATGCTATAAGAAATTCATAGAAGAGAGAAAGAGAGAAAGAGAAAGACAGATAAATAACACTTTTTCCTAATTTCACCAGGTAAGAGTAAATAAATACTGTCATCTGTAAATGAGGTGTTCTTCTCTATGGCAGTTTTTATTTGCTATCTTATGTTTTAGACTTCACAACATGCTTTATTTTAGCTCAGTTTTCCCATCAAACCTAAGATCTTTAAGGTCAAAATGAGACTTAATTTTCTTTGTAACTGCTGCAGTACCTGACTCACTGGGTGTTCAGCAAACTGTGCCATTGGAGATTTCATGGATTATCATGCACAGCCCCAAATAGATATGCTGTTCCAACAAAGAGGAAAGGGCAGTAGAGCAGAGCTTGACAATAGAAAAACCTACCTCCCTATATGCCTCCCTATATGCAATAAACTATCAGTGGAGCAAAAATTGTGCAGACCTGGAGGGACATAGTGGCATGCTTCAGAAAGTTTGCTGTTCTGGGAACAAGAAGTGGTACTTGGAAAATTTTTAAAAAGAAGAGTACAGTGTCTGCTTTTTTCCCCCCTTTTGGATAACGTGTGGTGATTAGTAAACTTGAAAGTAATAAAATGTTCAGGTTATTCAACAAATATTTCACATGTGATTCTATAGATGCCTTAATATAAGGGTTAAAACATTTCTGGAAGTCCCTAGACAAAATCGTAAAGAATTGGCTGTCAGTAGGCTTTGCCTATATGTGAGAAGGTAGAGTATTGATGGGGAAGAATAATAAAAAGCAACACAGACCAAAAATTTCTAAATGGATTTTGAGAAGATATCACATGCAGTGTATTTACATATTTCTTAGAAAATAATACAAATAGTCTAGTTAGCTCAGTCTGGCTGAGCTTACGATGTGTCTAATGTGTACTTGCTTTTTTGCCTGGAAAGTCAATTTTCTCCTCATTTAGAAAGCAGGTTGGCTAAAGGAACAGAGAATTGCAGATTCACAGGATGTATTGAAAATGGGGTTTATTAACTTCACATTTTCTCAGTAGAAAGCCTTTCTACTGTTGTGAAAGAATAAAATCCAATACATAACTCTGAAAGCATTTTTTACAAGCCTCCACTATGAGTCCTTTATTTGTCTTAGAGAGAAATTGAGTTTTGTATTGGAAAATGTTACTGGAATGCATTCAGTTTCTACATTTCCTATGCTTTGATCTGGAAATGTAAGATATATAATGTATTAACTAAATCTAATACTAGATCATATATGTATGTTTTATAATTTGAAGCCATTTTATTTGAAAATCACATGTACGTGAATCATAGAAATCAAACCATGGATAAAGGAAAACACAGAAGATGGTTCAACTGAAAGGAAATCCATCTGATTAAAAATAGTGAGGATACTTTTCAGATGCCTCCAAATATGTTAGTTTCTATCTTAACAATGGGAATTTAGGTCTGGTGAACTTATATATTTCATTTCTCCTTAAAGACATATTACTTGTAGTTAACAAGTAAATGAGAAAGGCTGACTGAAACACTAGACCTGCTCTCTGATATTTGAACCCTATTACCTGCAGAGCATTGTTTTTCTAAGTGCAGTACACACAGTGCTTTTAGGAGATAATTAATAGTTGTGTTCCTTTTTTTTAAAGTTGAAAACATAAAATCAGCATTAAGAACCACTGATTTCATAGATATCCTACTCAAAAAGAAGCTAAATTTATTTAAGCAATATTTAAAGAAATTTCTATCTGTCTCATCTATTCTTTTCTTCCTTTTTCTTGCCCTTTGTTTTGATATAATCAAGTTTTGTCTTCTTTTTAATCATTCTACATTATCTCCTCTATTGGATTTTTTAGCTATACTGTTTTGATTTTTTTTTTTTAGAATTTGGGGACTAAAATTTATGGCAGTCAACATTAATAAATATTAGATCAGTTTACTAAAAATATAAGACTTTATAACTGATTGATTCCATTTATTCCTTTATATCTCTACATGCTATTGGGCATATTTTATAACTCCCACCATATATTGCTATTAAATTTGCCTTAAGCATTCAATAATATTTTAAAAATAATTTGTATTTATCCACATATTTACTGTTTCCATGGGTCTTTTCTACAGACCCAGGCTTCTGTCTGAGATTGTTGCCTTTCAAAATAAGACATTTCTATTGTAATTTTGTAGTACAACAAATTTTCTAAGCTTATGTATGTTTGAAATGTTTTTATTTCACATTCAATTTTAAAGAAGATGCTAGATATAGTATACTAGTTTGATTTATTTTCTTTTATTACTTTAAAAATGTTACATTGTCTTCTGGCTCCATTGTATCTGATATGAGGGATGCCAAATGCTTTTCTTTTCTTTTTCTTTTTTCTTCTGAATGCATTGTGTATATTTTTCATGACTGCTTAAAAAAATTTTTTTTTGCTAACTTTTGGATTTCAGCAGCTTACCTATGTTGCATGTAGTGGTGGCTTTCTCTGTGTTTTTCTGTTTGGAATTCATTAAGTCCTTGGATCTGTCACTTAATATCTTTCATCAATTTTAGAAAATACTCTGCCCTTTATTTTCTCTCCTCTCCTTCTGGAATGCCAATCATATCTAGATTCGATAGTACGATGTTTCCACACAGGTTTCAGATACTTTAATCTTTTTAAAAATTATTTTTTTCATACTATACTTTAGTCTGTACAATTTCTACTTACTTTATTTTACAAATTTTCTCTTCCTCCATGTCTAGTCTTCTATTATTTCCATCAAAAAATTTCTTTATTTTAGATACTTTATGTCATTTAATTTTTAATTTTGTACCTTATTTAGAGTTTCCTTTCATTTCTTGAATTTTCCCATCTGTTTTTCAGGATTCAGAACACTGTGTATTCTGCTGTCTAGTACCTGAAAAGAGTCACTTCGTATGTTTTGTCAAAATTAGAATTGTTCAGAGTAGGAGGGTAACTCTATTACTAACTCTGTTGTCACAGTCAAACCGAGGAGTTAACATGAATTCATTCTTGTGTTTTATTTAACTTTTAGTTATTCTCTTATAGGCTCCAGAGAGTTTGCTGTTGTTGTCTTTTATTGATTCTAGTTCAAATTATTATCATTTGTTATTACGGCTAATATGATTTCATTAATTTTAAAAAATATGATTGTTTACTTTCTGGTTTTAAAAATCTCTTGTATTTTTCATTTTAGATTTTTCTCCTAAATTGTACCATGTTTGGTTTTTTTTTCTTTTTTTTTGCGGTATGCAGGCCTCTCACTGTTGTGGCCTCTCCTGTTGCAGAGCACAGGCTCCAGACGCGTGGGCTCAGAGGCCATGGCTCACAGGCCCAGCCGCTCTGCGGCATGTGGGATCTTCCTGGACCGGGGCACGAACCCGTGTCCCCTGCATCGATAGGCGGACTCTTAACCACTGCACCACCAGGGAAGCCATGTTTGTTTGTCTTTTGTTCTGAGTATGATATATTTTGTTTACTTTATCATCAGCAGTTAAGTTCAATTAAAACTTATAACAGGCTTCCCTGGTGGCACAGTGGTTGAGAGTCCACCTGCCAATGCAGGGGACATGGGTTCGTGCCCCAGTCCAGGAAGATTCCACATGCCGCGGAGCGGCTGGTCCCGTGAGCCATGGCCGCTAAGCCCGCGTGTCCGGAGGCTGTGCTCCGCAATAGGAGAGGCCACAACAGTGAGAGGCCTGCATATTGAAAAAAAACTTATAACATATAGAACGAAAAAAAATTTATAACATATAGAACATATAATGATAGCTATTACCTGAACAAAAAATAAATTGGAAAAATCAGAACCTAAGAAATATGAACAACTATTACAGATGATCTAATATTCATGTCACTGCAGTCTCAAAAGGAGATAAGAAAGAGAATGGGACTGAAAAATTATTCAAAGAAATAATGGCTTAAAGTTTCCCAAATTTGGCCTTAAAACCCCCAAACAAGAGATTCAAAAACTGAGAAATCTGCACATAGCATAAACTAAAAGAAATCCACATCAAGACCTGTCCTACTCAAAATTCTGAAAACTAAACACAAAGAAAAAAATCTTGAAAATGACCAGAAAAAAACAATGCATTACATATAGTGAAAAACAATTTGAATGTGAGCTAATTTCTCATCAAAAGCCATGGAGACCAGCAAGAAATAGCACACTGTTTTTCAAATGCTGATAAAAACAAAACAAAACAAAACTGTTAACACAAAAGTCTATATCCAGTGAAATTATTCTTAAATTATGAGGGGAAAATTGAGACAATCTTAGATGAAGGAAAACCAAGATAAATTATCAAGTTCTCTAAAAAGAAAAAAAATGGTAAGAGAAGGAATCTTGGATTATCAGGAAAGAAGAAAAATGATGATAAGAGCAAAAATATGGTTAAATACAATAGATTTCCTTCTATTAAATTTTTTAAAATGTGTTTGGTGGTTGAAACAAAAATCATATCACTGTCTATTGTAGTTTGGAACATATGGGAAACACTAAAGAAATCAAAGAAGATCTAAATAAATGGAGAGATGCATCATGTTTATGGATTCGAAGACTCATTCTAGAGATGATGTTAATTCTTCCCAACCTGGTATACAAGTTTAACACAATTTATATGAAAATCACAGCAAAAAGTTTGGTATATAAAGACAGAATTATTCCAAAATTCATAAGGAAAGTAAATGAACTAGAATAGCTAAAACAACTTTTAGAAAGAAGAATTAAATGGAAGCCATCATTCTACCTGTTTCTAAAAGTAACTATGTAGCTACAGTATTATATTGTATTATTTGAGGCATAGACACATAGATCATTTGAACAGAATAGAACACCCTGAAAGAGACCCATACAAATACTGCCAACTGGTTCATGACAAAGTTGCAAAAGTAAGTCTATTGAAGAAGAGCAGCATTTTCCATAAATAGTACTTGAGCAATGGGATATTATCCATGGAGAGAAGGGAAATGAGCTTTACTTAAATCTCATACATTATACAAAACTTAACTTAAAATGGATCACATATTTAAATATAAATTGTAATACTCTAAAACTTTTAGAACATAACACAGAAGAAAGTCTTTAGGACTTACGAATCAGTGAAGAGTTCTTAGACATGCAATTAAAAGCATGATCCATAAAAGAAAAAAGTCAGTAAATTGTAATTTATCAAAATTCCTGATTTTTGCTTTGCAAAATACTCTGTTCAGATGATCAAAAACACACTATAGGTTGGAAGAAAATATTTGCAAAGCATGTATTTTTTTTTAATATTTATTTATTTATTTATTTAGGGCTGTGTTGGGTCTTCATTTCTGTGCGAGGGCTTTCTCTAGTTGTGGCAAGCGGGGGCCACTCTTCATCGCGGTGCGTGGGCCTCTCACTGTTGCAGCTTCTCTTGTTGCAGAGCACAGGTTCCAGACGTGCAGGCTCAGTCGTTGTGGCTCATGGGCCTAGTTGCTCTGTGGCATGTGGGATCTTCCCAGACCAGGGCTCGAACCCATGTCCCCTGCATTGGTAGGCAGATTCTCAACCACTGTGCCACCAGGGAAGCCCCAAAGCATGTATTTTTGACTCATGAGTCCTTACAAAGGACTTATACTGGGAATATAAAAAGAACACTCAAAATTCAGTAGTGAAAAAGAAAAGATCCAATTAGAACTTGGGAAAAAACACATAAAGAGGTGTTTAACCAAAGAGGATATATAGATTGCAAGTACAGAAAAATAAGTCCGTTAAGAGATTTTCAACATCACTAGACATTAGGCTGAAAATACAAAGATGATCATTATAAGTTGTTATGAACATTGGGGTGCATGTATATTTTTGAATTATGGTTTTCTCAGGATATATGCCCAGGAGTGGGATTGTAGGATCATAGGGTAGCTCTACTTTTAGTTTTTTGAGGAACCTCCATACCGTTCTCCATAGTGGCTGTACCAATTTACATTCCCACCAACAGTGTAGGAGGGTCCCTTTTCTCCACACCCTCTCCAACATTTATTGTTTGTAGACTTTTTGATGATGGCCATTCTGACTGGTGTGAGGTGACACCTCATTGTAGTTTTGATTTGCCTTTCTCTAATAGTGATGTTGAGCATCTTTTCATGTGCCTGTTTGCCATCTGTATATCTTCCTTGGAGAAATGTCTGTTTAGGTCTTCTGCCCATTTATTGATTGGGTTGTTTTTTGTTTTTGTTTTTTTTTGATATTGAGCTGCATGAGTTATTTGTATATTTTGGAGATTAATCCCTTGTTTTCTGCATCCTTTGCAAATATTTTCTTCCATTCTGTAGGTTGTCCTGAGTATGTCATTGAGTATGATGTTATCTGTGTGTTTATCATATATGGCCTTTATTATGTTGAGGTAGGTTCCCTCTATGCCCACTTTCTTGAGGGTTTTTATTATAAGTGGATGTTAAATTTTACCAGAACTTTTTCTGCATGTGTTGAAATGATCATATGGTTTTTATTCTTCAATTTGTTAATGTGATGTATCACACTGTTACATATCTTTTGGAACAGCTGAAAGAAATAGAGACAAAAACAGCAGAATACACGTTTTTTTCAAGTGCACATGGAATATTCTCCAGGATAGATCACATGCTAGGCCAGAAACAAATCTCAACAAATCTAAGAGGATAGATATTATATCAAGCATTTTTTCCAAGTACTATGGTATGAAACTATTTAGAAATCAATTAGAAGAAGAAAAATGGGAAAATCAGAAACCCTTGGAGACAAAACAACATGCTACTAAACAACCAATGGGTCAATGAAGAAATCAAAGAGGCAATCAGAAAATTACTTGAAAGAAAAGAAAATGGCAACACAACTTTCCAAAAACTATGGGATGCAGCAAAAGCAGTTCTAAGAGGAAAGTTTAGAGTGATACAGGCTTACCTCAAAAAACAAGAAAAATATTGAATAAACAGTCTAACCTTACACCTAAAGGAGCTATATAAAAGAAAACAAAGTCCAGAGTCAGTGGAAGGAAGAACATAATAAAGATAAGAGTGGGGAAAAACAAAAGAGAGACCAAAAAAAACAATAGAAAAGATAAATGAAACCAAGAGCTGTTTTTTTTAAAAGATAAACAAAATAGATAAACCTTTAGGCAGGCTCATCAAGAAGAAAAGAGAGAGGAACCAAATAAACAAAATAAGAATTGAATGAGGAGAAATAAAAACTGATAACTACAGAGATACAAAAAAATCAGAACAGAATACTATGAAGAACTTTATGCTAACAAATTAGACAACCTAGAATAAATGGACAAATTTCTAGAAACATACAACCTTCCAAAACTGAATCAGGAAGAAATAGAGAATTTGAACAGACCAATGAGTAGTAGGGAAGTTGAATTTGTAATAAAAAACTCCCAGAAAACAAAAGTCCAGGACTGGATGGCTTCACAGGGTAATTGCACAAAACATATGAAGAAGAGCCAATACCTACCCTTCTCAAAATATTCCAAAAATTGAAGAGGTTGCAACACTACCAAATTCTTTCTACAAACACCATTACTAAGATACCAAACCAGAAAAAGACACTACAAAAAAAGAAAATTACAGGCCAATATATTATAGGCCATATATATATATATACACACATACATACATACTATATATGTGTATCTATGTAGATATATACAGTGAAATATTAGTCATAAAAGAAAAATGAAATTCTGCCATTTGCAACAAAGTGGAATGACCTAGAGAGTATTATGCTTACTGAAAAAGTCAGACAGAGAAAGACAAACAGTCTATGTTATCACTTATATGTAGAATCTAATAAATAAAACAAAAAAACGTATATAACAAAACAGAAACAGATTCACAGATATAGAGAACAAACTAGTACCAGTGGGGAGAGGGAAGGGGGATGGGTGATATAGGGTATCGGATTAAGAGACACAAACTACTATGTATAAAATAAATAAGAAACAAGAATATATTGTACAGCACAGGGAAATATAGTCATTATTTTACTTTAAGCGGACTATAATCTGCAAAAACGTTGAATCACTGTATTGTACACCTAAAACTAATGTGATATTTTAAATCAACTATACTTCAATAAAAATACAGAACATGAGGAGCTAGCAAAGATAGAGAGAACCTGAGTCTCTCATATATTTCAAGTGAGCATATAAAATGGTATAGCTACTCTGAATAATAGTTTGCCAGTTTCTTAAAAAAAAAATCATACACTTACCATTCAACCTGAACATTTATCTAAGAGAAATGAAAAATTGTGTCCATACAAATCTGTACATGGTTGTTCATAGAAGTTTTATTTATAAAACTGGAAACAACTAAAATGCTTCCTCAATAGGTGGATGTTTAAAGAATGTTAAAACAATGTTTAAAGAAATATGGTGATACAATTAGTAGACTTTTCCCACATTTTAACATTTTCACCACTTCTCTCCAAATAAACGCAAATATTTTAAGAAGTTGAGTAATACAATTACTAAAATATTTAAGAAGAAACTGGCCTGGAAATGTGAGGCTCACATCAAATTTGAAGGTGTTTGTTTTCAGAAATGTTAACATGAAGTCATTTAAATTCAAACGGTATACGAAAGTATGCATTTTGAAACCCTAATAATAAAAAGGGCTCTCACAACTTCCTGATTCTAAAAATAATATTTCAAAGCCCCAAGTGGTCTCTCAAATATCCATGATCAGTAGATATCAACATACATATGTGCTCTATAGTATATATGAGTAAATGAAAGAAGACTAATTCAAACTTGTCTAATCTCAAAAGGAGACTTTTTAAACTTCTAAGGCAAAACGGAATACAAGATTTTTTGTGTGTACATACCATGTTAGATAAAGAAATGCAAAATATAGAGGAAAAAAAAGTAACAACACTGTTTGTAGAATATAACGTCATTCAACTATGTTGGAGAATAATTCAGCATAACCTAGTAAAGATGAGTATGGGCTTAACCTCTGATTTATGCTTATATTATTTCCTGTGCGCATGCCAAGGATTAAACCATTGCAATAAGACATCCACAGAAATAATCATGACTCTACTGTTAGTAATAATAAATACAAAAACAAACAAGTTAACCAAAACCTACAGGAACCACTGAAAAAAAAACCCCACAAAAACTAAGCTAAATAATAAATACAACAAGAAGAATAGAAACAGCCCAAGTTTCCATAAAAAAGAGAATGGTTACATTTGGTATTTATGTACCATTTACTACCTGAAAGCAGAGGAAAAAAATGAAATACAGCCATGTACATCAATAAGAATGGATCTCAACCACATGATATTAAACAACATATGCCAACTGCAGAAGAATACATGCAATATAACCCAGCATGTACAAGCTTCAGAAAGACAAAAAATAATTAAACACTATGTTGTCCAGGAATGCGTAAATATGTTATACATATAAAGTAAAGCAAGGAAATGATGAGCAAAGGATTCAGAATAGCAGCTACATCTGGGGAAAAATGGGAAAATTTAACCTGGGGACAGGGAGATGGGTAGGAAGTGCAGTAGAAGCAATTAAAAGCATTGGTAATTTTAAAAATTTAAGCTATATATAGATGTTTATTTCCTTATTACTCTTTAAATCAAGTTTTTTCCACTTGTGATCAATATCACAATTTTTTTAAAGCAACTTTCAGAGCAGCCAAAAGAAGCCCAACATTTTTAGCCAGCTTGAGTTAATACTATGTCTGTTCCCTAGAAGCCTGCTAAAGGTTGCAACAGAACAAATTCTCATCGTCTTTTAGAAATCACAACCATTTTTAGGTATAGTATTTAAGAAAGTAAACTCTGCAGCCTGGTGTCAAGTCAGTATGATAAAGCCTGAATTACAAGTTCAAATGATACAACTGTTCATTTCACCTTATGCAATGCTGGCTAGAACCAATATTATGTTAATTGTAGCTTTAGTCCAGGTTTTACTCCTTCACTTCCTGCTCTTTGAAACATTTCCTTATTTTTCTTACTTTCTTTAAACTAGACTTTTTTTTAATGGGGTAAGTATAAGCTTTTGAATCTCAACTTCTCTGATTTTTTTTTTGTTGTTGCAGTTATTTAAAGTCTCTGAGCCACAATTTAATTATCATTAAAATGGATAATAACACATACCTCATAGTGTATTTTTGCAATTAAAATAATATAAAACTTTCTAGCATAACACCTAGAAATTAGGAGATGTTAAATAGAATTTAGCTCTCCTTGCATCCTTTTTCTTATTTCAGTTTCAGGTCTACCCTTTTGGCTAGACCTGCAAGAGTGCTCTGACTAGTTCCTTTCTTTCTTTCTTTCTTTCTTTCTTTCTTTCTTTCTTTCTTTCTTTCTTTCTTTCTTTCTTTCTTCCTTCCTTCCTCCCTCCCTCCCTCCCTCTCTCTCTCGCTCTTTCTTTCTTTCTTTTTCTTTTTCATGCGCACTTCATCTATCCCTCTATCCCTTAGTATCCCTGATCCAGATCTTCACTTTCTAAAATATTTTTTCTTCCTTTTATTCTTAATCTACCCATTTTTTTCAATGACTTTACAAAATAAAGATTTATTTTTGACTCACAGCATAATCAACCATAGTTCAATGTACTCATTTTTAAAATAGCATTCTGTCTCTTTTTTCTTTTCCAAACCTGTTTTGTTCTGAACTCAAACCTGCTCACCTGACCAATAGGTCAAAATTTCTACATCATCGCTGTGGCTATGTTGGCAGATGCTCTCATGAGTCACATATAAGATTAATATGTAAAGAAACCCTCATTTATCCTTTCCTCTAAATTACTGCAGTCATTCTCCCATGACCATTGCCAGCTTGAACACACAAAAATCCATAATGTAGGTATAAAATAATTTTTATACAATTAGTTTTTGGGGGGCAAAACTACATTTTATTCACTGAAAATATGTCATAATAAATTCTAGGATCAGTGTACTGTTTACACTTAGCAGAGATCCTATTTCAGTATTGATTGTTGTTACATCTTAAGACTAGATGGATTATTTCTCCCCACAAAAAGCATACTCAAATTACCAAAAAACATTAATCTTTCTGTGGGCATAGGAAGAGTCAAGATTTTCCTCCATGTTTAAAATTCAGGAGGGACACCTTCTAAGCCTTCCACATAGTTTAAAATTAGCCAGCAGTATATTTTTGCATATAGTACTCTCATATACCAGTATTGTAAATACATATAAAATATGTTCTGTTGGTATTTAATTACTTCTGTTCATAACAGATCTCTGATGTCCATTATAGATAGTTTATATTTGTGATAGATCATTATCTTGACACATACTGAGACAATTACTTGTGTTTACAGGATTCTCAGGCTTATTCAAACTTAATGAGTAATAAGCAGCAGAAGAAACTCAATATTTTTGAAACTCACAGATATTGACCATAAAAAGTAAATTTGCTTTTGTCCATAGAGCTCCCCAAATTTCTGTTATATAAGAAGGTGGAAAATTACAATGGGAAGAAAGACAAAGAACAAGTTAGGTAGCTGTGGTATGGCACCCTGCCAAATAGTTATGATAAGTCTGTACTCCTGCAATAAATGAAACAGCATCCGCATTGTACAGAAGCAATTGAGGAGTGGTTCCTTAGGCTACTTTAGTCAACACTATTTTGAAGAGGCAAAATAATATCTAGGATCACTCTCACTAAAAGAACCCCAAAGTTAATGGGATGTGTTATTAATACTACATATGTAGGGTTTTTACTTGAAAAAAATTTTATTTTCTTTTTCACTTGACATGATCAGAAAGGATTATGGCTCAGAAAGCAGACACCAAAATGAGATCATATAAAAACAACTGAAATAAGGTATTAAACATTTAATTGATATTCAGACTTACTCAGTGTTAGTTCAATTTTGGTTTTATGTGTGAATTCCAACCAAGAAACATTTTTTAAAATCAAAAATGTGAAAACTAATATTGGTATTAGCTTCTCTTATTAGATTAAGATTTTATCAATTTATTCTTTGCTTTTATACATTTCTATGTGACCACAAATACTTATATAATACAAGTGACATGTATGGGCTTCTTTTGCATTGTTTTATTTTATTCGATCATGAAATGGAATCCTGTCGTGGGAAAGAGTTAATCAGAGTTTGTGAACACCACATACCTAAGCACAGCAAATACACAAAAAGTAACATAATGTGGTTTCTACTCCTTGGAGATTCATGTTCCTTTAAGAAAATTAAAGAACAGGAAAGAAAAACAAAACAAAACAAAACTGGAGAACCACATATGCAGTATACAAAATTGATATGTGGAAATCTGTTGCTTTTCTATACACCAACAGCAAACTATCAGAAAGGGAAATTAAGAAACAATTCCATTTACAATTGCATCTAAAAGAATAAAATACCTAGAAATAAATATGACCAAAGTGGTAAAAGACTTGTATTTAGAAAACTATATGACACTGATGAAAGAAATTTAAGACAACACAAATAGAAAAGATATATCATACTCATGGATTGGAAGAATTAATATTGTTAAAATGACCATACTCCTCAAGATAATCTACAGATTAAATTTAATACTTATCAAAATACCAATGGCATTTTTCATGGAACTAGAACAAATAATTCTAAAATTTGTATGAAAACACAAAAGACTCTGAATAGCCAAAACAGTCTTGAGAGAGAAGAAAAAGCTGGAGATATAAGCTCCTTGATTTCAAACTACTACAAAGCTACAGTAATCAAAACAGTATAGTACTGACACAAAAATAGATACATAGATCAATGGAACAGAATAGAGAGATAGGAAATAAACCTCAAACTTATATGGTTAATTAAGGCAAGAATATACAATGTGGAAAAAACCTCTTCAATAACGGTGTTGGGAAAACTAGACAGTATATGCAAAAGAATAAAACTGGATGACTTTCTCATACAATATAAAAAAATAAACTGAAATGGATTAAAAACTTAATTGTAAGAGCTGAAACCATAAAACTCCTATATGAAAATATAGACAGGACATTCTTTGACATTGGAATTAGCAATATATTTCAGATATGTCACTTCAGTCCAGGGTAACAAAAGCAAAATTACAAATGGTACTAAATCAAACTAAAAGCCTTTGCACAGTGAAGGAAACTATCAGCAAAATGAAAAGGCAGTCTTCTGGATAGGAGAAGATATTTGCAAATGATATGTTCAATAAGAGGTTAATAGTCAAAATATACAAAGAACTCCTACAACTCAACATCAGAACAAACAACCAGATTTGTAAAATGAACAGAGGACCTGAATGGACATTTTTCCAAAGACAGACAAATGACCAACAGACACAAGAAAAGATGCTCAACATCACTAATCATCAGTGAAATGCAAATCAAAACTACAATGTGATACCACCTCACACCTGGCAGAATGACTATCATCAAAAGACAACAAGTAACAAGTGCTGGGGAGGATGTGGAGAAAAGGGAACCCTCATATACTCTTGGTGGGATTATAGATTGTTGCAGCCACAATGGCAAACATTATGAAGGTTTCTCAAAAATTAAAAATAAAGTTGCTGTGACCCAAAGAGAAAAAAAAAAAAAAAACACTAATTCAAAAAAATGGATGTACTTCAATGTTCACTGCAGCATTATTTACAATAGCTAAGACCTGGAAGCAACCAAAGTATCCATTGATAGATGAATTGATAAAGAAAATGTGACATATGTTTGAATATTACTCAACCATAAAAAAGAAATCTTGACATTTGTGATAACATGGATAGATCTAGACGATATTATTCTAAGTGAAATAAGTCAGACAGAGAAAGACAAATACTACATGATTTCACTTATATGTGAAATCTGAAAAATGAAGCAAACCAATAAACTAAACAAAAGAAAGACTCATAGATACAGAGAACAATTGGTGGTTGCCAGCACGGAAGGGGATAGGGGACTGGGTAAAATAGGTGTAGGGGATTAAGAGGTGCAAATCTCCAATTATATAATAAATAACTACAAAATATCAATGGAATGAACACTAAGAAACATATTATATATCCAAATTGAAATATACATGAAGGCTGATAAGACATTTCTTACTGTAAAAGTATTTCTTGCTTTATTTCTTTCTGCATTATAAACTGTTTCTCACAATATCTGGTATATGGATCATGGAGATTAAAACTATTTTCATAATAACACTTAGGTGTTACTTGCCATTTTCAATTCTTTGACACTGCACTAATGGTGCAAAAGCAATACTGGGTGAAAGTGGTTGTATAAATTAGGCAATGGCACTAAATTGTAACAGCAGTCACAGAGAAAATAAAATGCCAATTTTACTTAAGATAAGCTAGTAATATTCATTCAATTAAATAAAATTAAATATATCATTTAAAAACTTTTTTTTAAGAAAGTAGTCCCTGCAACAAAATGGGAGGCAAATTGTGGTTATTAAGACTGCAGCATTTGGCAGACATTTTCTTAGAAATGAACAAAATGAGCGTTCCACTTCAAGGAAAACAAATTATAGTATTTATATTAAATGATAAAATTTAAGATTTTAAGAGAAAATTAAAATTTTGGAAAACTTGTACCTGTCACCATGAGTTTGGCAGTTTCCTGATTCTTAAGACTTTTCTAATTAGATCAGTCGTGACATTGACAAAGATATAACTTTCTTTTGAAATTTTTAAGTGGAGGGTGATAACATTTGGAACGACATAATCAGTGAACAAATATTTTCCAAATGACGAGTCCATGATGTTCCAAATCACTATGGGTAAAATGTTCCTTCACAGTGCAAACTACACAAATGGATTTTAATATAAGATAGTACTAAAGTTTCGTAATAAGCTTTCATATTCCACATTGGAATTTACTTTGAAGAAATTACCACATGTTGAATTTTTTTTCGTATCATAAAAGGATATCCACTATTATCTAAAAAGACTATTAAAATACTTTCCCTTTTTTAAGTATGTATTTGTGGGAACCCCACCTTTTTCATATATCTCAATCAAAAGAGCAAATTGAAATTGTCTTCTACTCAGCCAGCAATTAAAGATATATACATAAGTGTAAATCTATGTTACTTACCTCACTAGCTTTTCATTGTTTTGGAAATGTAGTCATTTTTCTTTTCTTTCTTTCGTTTTTTTTTTTTTTTCATCTTTATTGGAGTAGAATTGCTTTACAATGGTGTGTTACTTTCTGCTTTATAACAAAGTGAATCAGTTATACATATACATGTTCCCATATCACTTCACTCTTGCATCTCCCTCCCTCCCACCCTCCCTATCCCAACCCTCTAGGTGCTCAACAAGCACCGAGCAGATCTCCCTGTGCTATGCGGCTGCTTCCCACTAGCTACCTATTTTACGTTTGGTAGTGTATATATGTCCAAGCCACTCTCTCGCTTTGTCACAGCTTACCCTTCCCCCTCCCCATATCCTCAAGTCCATTCTCTAGTAGGTCTGTGTCTTTATTCCTGTCTTACCCCTATGTTCTTCATGACATTTTTTTCCTTAAATTCCATATATATGTGTTAGCATATGGTATTTGTCTTTCTCTTTCTGACTTACTTCACTCTCTATGACAGACTCTAGGTCCATCCACCTCATTACAAATAGCTCAATTTCGTTTCTTTTATGGCTGAGTAATATTCCATTGTATATATGTGCCACATCTTCTTTATCCATTCATCCAATGATGGACACTTAGGTTGTTTCCATCTCTGGGCTACTGTAAATAGAGCTGCTATGAATATTTTGGTACATGACTCTTTTTGAATTATGGTTTCCTCAGGGTATATGCCCAGTAGTGGGATTGCTGGGTCATATGGTAGTTCTATTTGTAGTTTTTCAAGGAACCTCCATACTGTTCTCCATAGTGGCTGTCCCAATTCACATTCCCACCAGCAGTGAAAGGGTATTCCCTTTCCTCCACACCCTCTCCAGCATTTATTGTTTCTAGATTTTTTGATGATGGCCATTCTGACTGGTGTGAGATGATATCTCATTGTAGTTTTGATTTGCATTTCTCTAATGATTAATGATGTTGAGCATCCTTTCATGTGTTTGTTGGCAATCTGTATATCTTCTTTGGAGAAATGTCTATTTAGGTCTTCTGCCCATTTTTAGATTGGGTTATGTGTTTTCTTTTTATTAAGTTGCATGAGCTGCTTGTAAATTTTGGAAATTAATCCTTTGTCAGTTGCTTCATTTGCAAATATTTTCTCCCATTCTGAGGGTTGTCTTTTGGTCTTCTTTATGGTTTCCTTTGCTGTGCAAAAGCTTTGAAGTTTCATTAGGTCCCATTTGTTTATTTTTGTTTTTATTTCCACTTCTCTAGGAGGTGGGTCAAAAAGGATCTTGCTGTGATTTATGTCATAGAGTGTTCTGCCTATGTTTTCCTCTAAGAGTTTGATAGTTTCTGGCCTTACTTTTAGGTCTTTAATCCATTTTGAGCTTATTTTTGTGTATGGTGTTAGGGAGTGATCTACTCTCATACTTTTACATGTACCTGTCCAGTTTTCCCTGCACCACTTATTGAAGAGGCTGTCCTTTCTCCACTGTACATTCCTGCCTCCTTTATCAAAGATAAGGTGATCATATGTGTGTGGGTTTATCTCTGGGTTTTCTATCCTGTTCCATTGATCTATATTTCTGTTTTGGTGTCAGTACCATACTGTCTTGATTACTGTAACTTTGTAGTATAGTCTGAAGTCAGGGAGCCTGATTCCTCCAGCTCCATTTTTCGTTCTCAAGGTTGCTTTGGCTATTCGGGATCTTTTGTGTTTCCATACAAATTGTGAAATTTTTTGTTCTAGTTCTGTGAAAAATGACAGTGGTAGTTTGATAGGGATTGCATTGAATCTGTAGATTGCTTTGGGTAGTACAGTCATTTTCATAATGTTGATTCTTCCAATCCAAGAACATGGTATATCTCTCCATCTATTTCTATCATCTTTAATTTCTTTCATCAGTGTCTTATAATTTTCTGCATACAGGTCTTTTGTCTCCTTAGGTAGGTTTATTCCTAGATATTTTTTTCTTTTTCTTGCAACGGTAAATGGGAGTGTTTTCTTGATTTCACTTTCAGATTTTTCATTATTAGTGTATTGGAATGCCAGAGATTTCTGTGCATTAATTTTGTATCCTGCTACTTTACCAAATTCACTGATTAGCTCTAGTAGTTTTCTGCTGGCATCTTTACGATTCTCTATGTATAGTACCATGTCATCTGCAAACAGTGACAGCTTTACTTCTTCTTTTCTGATTTGGATTCCTTTTATTTCTTTTTCTTCTCTGACTGCTGTGGCTAAAACTTCCAAAACTATGTTGAATAAGAGTGATGAGAGTGGGCAAACTTGTCTTGTTTCTGACCTTAGTGGAAATGCTTTCGGTTTTTCACCATTGAGGACGATGTTGGCTGTGGGTTTGTCATATATGGCCATTATTATGTTGAGGAAAATTCCCTCTATGCCTACTTTCTGCAGGGTTTGTATCATAAATGGGTGTTGAATTCTGTCGATGGCTTTCTCTTTATCTATTGAGATGATCATACGGTTTTTCTCCTTCAATTTGTTAATATGGTGTATCACATTGATAGATTTGCGTATATTTAAGAATCCTTCCATTCCTGGAATAAACCCCACTTGATCAAGGTGTATGATGCGTTTAATGTGCTGTTGGATTCTGTTTGCTAGTATTTTGTTGAGGATCTTTGCATCTATGTTCATCAGTGATATTGGCCTGTAGTTTTCTTTCTTTGTGACATCTTTGTCTGGGTTTGGTATCAGGGTGATGGTGGCCTTGTAGAATGAGTTTGGGAGTGTTCCTCCCTCTGCTATATTTTGGAAGAGTTTGAGAAGGATAGGTGTTAGCTATTCTCTAAATGTTTGATAGAATTCGCCTGTGAGGCCATCTGGTCCTGGGCTTTTGTTTGTTGGAAGATTTTTAATCACAGTTTCAATTTCAGTGCTTGTGATTGGCCTGTTCATATTTTCTATTCCTTCCTGATTCAGTCTTGGCAGGTTGTGCATTTCTAAGAATTTTTCCATTTTTTCCAGGTTGTCCATTTTATTGGCATAGAGTTGCTTGTAGTAATCTCTCATGATCCTTTGTATTTCTGCAGTGTCAGTTGTTACTTCTCCTTTTTCATTTCTAATTCTATTGATTTGAGTCTTCTCCCTTTTTTTCTTGATGAGTCTGGGTAATGGTTTATCAATTTTGTTTATCTTCTCAAAGAACCAGCTTTTAGTTTTATTGATCTTTGCTATCATTTCCTTCATTTCTTTTTCATTTATTTCCGATCTGATTTTTATGACTTCTTTCCTTCTGCTAACTTGGGTTATTTTTGTTCTTCTTTCTCTAATTGTTTTACATGCAAGGTTATTGTTTATTCAAGATGTTTCCTGTTTCTTAAGGTAGGATTGTATTGCTATAAACTTCCCTCTAAGAATTGCTTTTGCTGCATCCCATAGGTTTTGGGTCGATGTGTCTCCATTGTCATTTGTTTCTAGGTATTTTTTTTATTTCCTCTTTGATTTCTTCAGTGATCACTTCGTTATTAAGTAGTGTATTGTTTAGCTTCCATGTGTTTGTATATTTTACAGATCTTTTCCTGTAATTGATATCTAGTCTCATAGCATTGTGGTCCAAAAGATACTTGATACAATTTCAATTTTCTTAAATTTACCAAAGTTTGATTTGTGACCCAAGATATGATCTATCCTGGAGAATGTTCCATGAGCACTGAGAAAAATGTATATTCCTTTGTTTTTGGATGGAATATCCTATAAATATCAATTAAGTCCATCTTGTTTAATTTATCATTTAAGGCTTGTGTTTCCTTATTTATTTTCATCTTGGATGATCTGTCCATGGGTGAAAGTGAGGTGTTAAAGTCCCCTACTATGAATGTGTTACTGTCGATTTCCCCTATTATGGCTGTTAGTATTTGCCTTATGTATTGAGGTGCTCCTATGTTGGGTGTGTAAATATTTACAGTTGTTATATCTTCTTCTTGGATCGATCCCTTGATCATTATGTAGTGTCCCTCTTTGTCTCTTCTAATAGTCCTTATTTTAAAGTCTATTTTGTTTGATATGAGAATTGCTACTCCAGCTTTCTTTTGGTTTCCATTTGCATGGAATATCTTTTTCCATCCCCTTACTTTCAGTCTGCTTGTGTGTCTAGATCTGAAGTGGGTCTCCTTTAGACAGCGTATATATGGGTCTTGTTTTTTTATCCATTCAGCCAATCTGTGTCTTTTGGTGGGAGCATTTAGTCCATTTACATTTAAGGTAATTATCGATATCTGTGTTCCTATTCCCATTTTCTTAATTGTTTTGGGTTCGTTATTGTAGATCTTTTCCTTCTCTTGTGTTTCTTGCCTAGAGAAGTTCCTTTAGCATTTGTTGTAAAGCTGGTTTGGTGGTGCTGAACTCTCTAAGCTTTTGCTTGTCTCTAAAGTTATTAATTTCTCCATCAAATCTGAATGAGATCCTTGCTGGGTAGAGTCATCTTTGTTGCAGGTTTTTCTCCTTCATCACTCTAAATTTGTCCTGCCAGTCACTTCTGGCTTGCAGAGTTTCTGCTGAAAGATCAGCTGTTAACCTTATTGGGATTCCCTTGTGTGTTATTTGTTGTTTTTCCCTTGCTGCTTTTAATATGTTTTCTTTGTATTTAATTTTTGAGAGTTTGATTAATATGTGTCTTGGTGTGTTTCTCCTTGGATTTACCCTGTATGGGACTCCCTGTGCTTCCTGGACTTGATTAACTATTTCCTTTCCCATATTAGGGAAGTTTTCAACTATAATCTCTTCAAATATTTTCTCAGTCCCTTTCTTTTTCTCTTCTTCTTCTGGAACCCCTATAATTCGAATGTTGGTGTGTTTAATGTCGTCCCAGAGGTCTCTGAGACTGTCCTCAGTTCTTTTCATTCTTTTTTCTTTATTCTGCTCTGCAGTAGTTATTTCCACTATTTTATCTTCCGGGTCACTTATCCGTTCTTCGGCCTCAGTTATTCTGCTATTGATCCCATCTAGAGTATTTTAAATTTCATTTATTGTGTTGTTCATTGTTGCTTGTTTCATCGTTAGTTCTTCTAGGTTCTTGTTAAATGTTTATTGCATTTTGTCTATTCTATTTCCAAGATTTTGGATCATCTTTACTATCATTATTCTGAATTATTTTTCAGGTAGACTGCCTATTTCCTCTTCATTTGTTAGGTCTGGTGGGTTTTTATCTTGCTCCTTCATCTGCTGTGTGTTTTTCTGTCTTCTCATTTTGCTTATCTTACTGTGTTTGGGGTCTTCTTTTTGCAGGCTGCATGTTCATAGTTCCTGTTATTTTTGGTGTCTGTCTCCAGTGGCTAAGTTTGGTTCACTGTGTTGTGTAGGCTTCCTGGTGGAGGGGACTAGTGCCCCTGTTCTGGTGGATGAGGCTGGATCTTGTCTCTCTGGTGGGCAGGTCCACATCTGGTGGTGTCTTTTGGGGTGTCTGTGGACTTATTATGATTTTAGGCAGCCTCTCTGCTAATGGGTGTTGTTATGTTCCTGTCTTGCTAGTTGTTTGGCATAGGGTGTCTAGCACTGTAGCTTGCTGGTCATTGAATGAAGCTGGGTGCTGGCGTTAAGATGTAGATCTCTGGGAGATTTTCACCATTTGATATTCTGTGGAGCTGGGAGGTCTCTTGTGGACCATTGTCCTGAAGTTGGCTCTCCCACCTCAGAGGCACAGCACTGACTCCTGGCTGCAGCACCAAGAGCCTTTCATCCACACGGCTCAGAATAAAAGGGAGAAAAAGTAGAAAGAAAGAAAGAAAGAAAGAGGCTAAAATAAAATAAAGTAAGATAAAATAAAATAAAGTTATTAAAATAAAAAATAATTATTAAGAAAATTTTTTTTAAAAAAAGGAAAACAATAATAAAAACAATGGATGGATAGAACCCGAGGACAAATGTTGAAAGCAAAGCTATACAGACAAAATCTTACACAGAAGCATCAGAAGAGTAAGCCCTGCTCACTGTGACTAGAGAAAGCCTGCACGCAACAACGAAGACCCAACACAGAGAAAAATAAATAAATAAAAATATGTTAATTAATTAAAATTTTAGTTTCTCAGTCACACTAGCCATATTTCAAGTGTTTATACAGGCAAAATACCTTCAATGCTACCACATTGGGCTGTACAGATATAGAATATTGCCATTATCACAGAGCAGTCTACTAGACAGCTCTGTTCTAAATAGTTACCTAATTACTCTTAAGAGATACCCAAAGAATTGTATTTTCCCAGCCTTTCAGCTATTGGAAATATTTGTTTTAAATATATATGCTGGGGCTTCCCTGGTGGCGCAGTGGTTGAGAGTCCGCATGCCAATGCAGGGTACACGGGTTCATGCCCTGGTCCGGGAAGATCCCACATGCAGCGGAGTGGCTAGGCCCATGAGCCATGGCCGCTGAGCCTGTGCATCCAGAGCCTGTGCTCCGCAACGGGAGAGGCCACAACACTGAGAGGTCCGCATACCGCCAAAAAAAAAAAAAAAATTATATATATATATATATATATATATATATATATATATATATATGCTGTACTAAATGTCTTACAAAATTTATATGAAATGTGTGATTACTATAAACAATATGTTACAATCTGGACATTAGTTAGAATATAATTCAATAAAGTTGTTGATTCTTTAAAAACATTAAAATTAATGTAACAGTTAGGTATATACACATATATATACACAGCTCAATGTAGTTCTCAATGTAAAATATGTTATCAAGCATGAGACGAACCTAGTACCATAAGAATACCGAAGGATGGGTTTTGTCATCATAAGAATGCAGATGAATCAGTTTTTAGGTCATAAAGTTAGGGACATCATGGAAGAACTTGAGAAGATAAGGAATGTGTGAAATTCCATAAGTAGATAAAGTAGAATCCATAAAAAAATTATGAAATTTCATAATGTAAAAATTTCTGAGTGAAAAAGGAGATGGAGACCCAGAGAACTGTATGCTTTTCAGATTGACTAATGCATTGATTAATCAAGTTTAAATACATAGAATATTTAAATACATAGAATCCATTTTAGGGAAAAAGTAAGAGATAATATTAGAAAGACAGATACAATTATATTTGTGAGTCTTTGATAAGAAATAATCTCTTTTAACAAATATAATTCACTTCACAGTGGTAATATACAGTTTGGAGCAAGAATGATTCAGTTAAGATTGTGTGTTAAGAGTATTCAAACAATAGCCTAATTATAATATACTAGGGTCTAATCTGAAAATAAAGTGAGTACTTAGAAAATTGGAACTATGTGGATGAGGCACAAAAATAATGTTTTGACAGTAGGCATGGACAGGTATGAATAGATGGGAGAAACTGCAACAAGATTTCATATGTTATCACCAACCTGATCATCTTTTCCAAAGGACACAAAAAGAAAGGATGTGTTTAGTAGTGAATGAGTTTTCTTCTTAAAGAGACAAATGATCAAATGAGAAAAAATATATTGTTATAAATAATATTGATCTTTGAAATTTATTGCAACTGCATTTCTAACTATAATGAAAATGGTTTTAAAACTCTCAACTAAAACTGGAAGAAAATTAAATCCCACATAATAGTGGCTAATATTTATAGATTACTAATTACTTGAGGTATAACCTTTTTACACCTATGGGTTTTTTTGTTTTTTGTTTTTTGTGGTACGCAGGCCTTTTACTATTGTGTCCTCTCCCGTTGCGGAGCATAGGCTCCGGACACGCAGGCTCAGCGGCCATGGCTCACGGGCGCAGCCGCTCCGCGGCATGTGGGATCTTCCCGGACCAGGGCACGAACCCGTGTCTGCTGCATCGGCAGGCAGACTCTCAACCACTGCGCCACCAGGGAAGCCCACACCTATGTTTTTAGGTCATTGTTATAGCCACACTTTTAAGTAAGATCTATTGCTATTGATATTTTAAGGATAAAGGCACTTAGATTAAGACAGCATAAATTATTTTTTAAAAAAAAACAACCAGTGTCAGAGTTTATTGGAAACATGTTTGATGTCTAATCTGAAGTTCTGTACTGTTACATTTTATGCTTCCTCTGGTTTCCTTTAGGTTCTTTAGATTATTCTGACCTCATATAGGCTTCTTTATTGATTGCAGAAAACATTATTCCACTTCTGATAATTATATGTTCAAAAATATGTTGGAAAAAATTTAAAAGCTTATAAGAGGAAACATTAAAAGTTATTTTTTTACAAAAATTATGTAAGGTTTTGTAAATTGTGATTAGGGGTTTAAAAAATATTAAGTGTAGTGAGAGAACTAATGCAATCTGTTATTTATGAGAGAGAGAAGATCTGACATACATTTTCTAATGAAGAGAAAGTGTGCTCTGTAGAGTATGGATTACAGTGGAAGAGTAGTGTCATTGGGGTGAACAATTGTAAAATTATTGTACAGACAAAGGGAGAGCTGTTTTTAGAGTGGGAATTGCTTTAAAGAAGGAATATTGGAAATGACAGAAATGAATTGCAGTTAATGGTTTGGAAAAGACCACACTTGAGAGTACTTAGTGATAGATAGGAGGAAGGGATTAAAAGAAAAGTGAAATCAAAGGTAATACAATACCTTTAATTGAAAAAATAAATATATCATTATATATTTAATGCCATTATTTAATTATGTTATATTTTATTATAAATAAAATATTAAAATTAGTTTTACAAAGTATTATAAAGTAGTAAGCTTACCACAGTATTTGACATCTAACATTGAGCTCTTTCCAGCTGTGTCACTAAATTATTGTAAATGAAATGTTTCAGTTAATTGTACCTGTGGATATTATAGTTTTAGATCCAGAAAAAAGCTTTGTTCCAGAAACTGAAACTTATTAATAAAATACTAAATACTTCTTTAGGATTGCCAAGAATGAAATTCTCTCATTAAGTCTCTCATTTGTATTTATCATTTCACATGGTTTTCATCAGAGTTTTAACCCTTCCAACTAATTCTTCAGTTTAGATAATGTAAATCAATTCAGTATTTTTATAAATTTTTTATAAATTTTTTACATTTATGCACTTTTGATTTTCAATGGTCTTATTAGTCAAGGAAACTAACAACATTGATTTTATTCTCATGCTTTTTAAAATTTATTTATGTTAACTCCACATCTTTTTATAAATATTAAAATTCATGACACCTTAAAAATTTTGTCTATCTGTAGTGATTCATTTATGTTTAAATCATCCAAAGGTTTAAGCAAGTGTATCAAAAGTAATTTTAATAGTAGTAAAATATTTTGGATGAATATGTTTGTCCTGTGTTTGAAACAGTATAATAGTTGTTACAAAGAGATTCCATGGTATAAATACATTCAGACGATATTCAAAGAGCAGTTTATGAAACTAAGTGAGGGTGAAAAAAAAAAGAGATGGTTTCTACCTACTCATTAAAATATCTGTGTATTAAATGATCATTAAAACATAATTTCTATCTCAAAAATCTATTTTGCTTATGTAGGCAATGATGGATTAAATTATTCTAAATATGCACAAATATTCACAGCTTTCCTATCTGTCCTTTTGGATAATGGATACAAAAGTTTATTTGCTAAATTATAAAGTGCTATTTAAATGTAAGAGCTTATTATAAAAATGTTATTTTAAAGTAACAAGTAAAAGTGCTTTCTGTATACTTTAAAATAAGTATCACAGTTTTCTTTATTCCTTTTCAGATCTTGGTATTAACCCAGACCATCATCAATTATTCCAGTTAACTACAAGGAGTTCACTAAGTAAGTTAGTAAATTTTGTATTAATATAGCATGGCTGTCATGTGACCTAGATTATTTAAATGTGTTTGGCTCTCTTCTATCTTGGATTTAAATGTTTGATTAATACTTTCTAAAATCAATTAATATTTTCTACTTCTTTTCTCTACTTTCTCTTTTCATTAAGGAGCTTAAACTGACAAAGTGAAAAAGTGTTGATTTCTGTTCCCTTCTCTTTCTTCTTTGATATTTCCTGACATTTTCACTGGAGATATTTTAATAATCACTCGAGCAGATGAGTGCCACATTATCATTATTTGATTTTATAGCCAAATAATCAATTTAGATTTCTTGAGACAGATACAAATACATAGAAATAAAACATACAAATGAGAGTTACTAAATATGGCTTTTTAAAGTACTATGTAGAAACTTGATTAAACATCTAATATCTATATATTTTTTAAACATCTATAAGTAAATACTAATATTGACATGTATATTATAATAGTAATGTAAATACACATGTAACTCAACCTATTAAAGGCTTTCAGAACTCATTAATCCATAACTATTCATTGAACTATATTCCAGGCACTACTCTTTGTAGTGGAGATAGGAGAGGAAAGAAGTTCTAATGCCTGCCTCCAAGCAGTTCACACACTGAGAAGGACTCAGACATCTAACAAACAGACATATATTCATGCTGTAGAAGAACACAGACTGAGCACCTCACCAGAGCTTTGTGGATGAGGTCTCTTCCTAGAGAAAGGAGTACCTAAATTGATAGCTGACGTCTGAACAGTACTTAGGGGAAGAATTAGCAGAGAATTCTAGCCAGGAGGAAGAGTGCCTTCCAGTATTATATATCAGAGGCCAAGGGCTATTGGGAAAACATAAGGAGCTCTAAGTGTTATATTACAAGAGGAAAGGGCCATGTGGTAAAGCTTTAGAGGTTATCAGAGGCCAGGTCAAATAGGCCTTGTTAAGACATTTGGATATGACCTTAGGGCAATGGGGAGGGACTGGAGATCTTTATGAGGTGCACACATGCTCAGATTTGCATTAGTGTAAATGTAATGTAATTCCAGGTTTATGAATTATGGGTCAACAAGATCAGGTGTTAGGCAGCTTTAGTAAAACAAGATATGATGGCCTTGGCTTGAGTAATAATGGGAAGAATGAAACAGTCTGTATCGATAGGTAGAAAGCAACACAAATAAGACCAGGAAGACTCCTTTGGCTAAGAAGTGAGTGATATCTAGTAACTATGATTGCCAGAAAGTTTTCCAAGGAGGATTTTCCTTTTAACACTTTGAGTTATGTGGTTATACAAATATATACACATTACTCAATGCACAAAAAAATAAGATTTTTTTCATTGCGTATAAACTCATAAAATTTACAGAATTTACTGATGTCCACTGTCTCCAGCACCCTGAGGAAATTTATTATTCATCACAAAATAATCTTTACCATTGTTTGTTATCTGTTGTGTAAATTTTAAAAATGTTGAAGTATTTTTTTAAAAAAAAACAACATTCTAATTTTGTGTACATGTTAGGCCTTATTTTAATGATATAATCTTGCTAGGAAAGAATATGTTTCATAGACCTCTTTGAAATCATTTCCTAAAGTCTACCTTTATCACATAATCACATCCCTGTTTTTATAATGGCTTTTGTTGGTATAAATAGACATGCAGAAATTGAATTCCAGTCAGTGATGGTAAGCTAACCATACATGGTTCAACTAATTTTTGTTACTAAGCAAATTGAATGAGGTATTGTCTTATTCTTGCCTAAGGCTGAAAGCTTTTATATTACATGTGTACATTAGTGAACCATTATACCCTGAGAAATTATTGGCTATGTTTTTTCAAAAAGTGGCTGCAACTTTGACTACATTTTATTAAATATCATTTTATGAAATTAATTAAGAGCCACTGTTATTTCCATTTTTAACAAAGTTCTCTTCTTCTTACTCTATTCTTAAAAAAGTCTAAATGAAAAACAAGTCTAAAGTTAATTGCAGTCACCTATCACTTTCCTTTGCAGATTGCAAAATAACTCTTACAAGATCATTTAACAGTCATACAGATCACTATTTATTAGTAGGGGAAAGCAGCTACATTAAATGAGAAGGGAATCCCCCTCCCCACCAAGCTATCCTCTATACCTGACACTCTGCATCCTTCCTTGTGGCATTTTAATCTCATGATTTTTCTATAATGATATTTTACATTCCTACAAGATAAGAATAACCTTCCCATTTAGAAAACCTCTCCCCTCCCTAAAAATTATAATATCAGACAATCCAAAGACAAACCTACAGTTTCAGGTTTTTTTTGAAAATATAAGGAGAGAATATGTTTTCTATTGTTTCTTAACCATGCGATATAATATGTATATCCCCAAAGCAGGTGTGTCATGTAAGAAGTTTGCATTCAGAATCATTTGATAATAAAAATCATGTAGATTTTAGTTGTTTTAAGGTGATATATATTGAATTATTTAAATAAAAGTAAAAGAATTTCTATATGGAATTTTTGAGTGACTTGGCACATGCTACTTGATATATGTTACTGCTTCAGCCATTGACTTCCCAAATATCACTGTGGGAAGGTTGAACTCAGTTGTGTATATTTACATTTATATCATTTATTAACAAATACTTCTTCTGGAAAGACCTGGTCTCTAAGCTTACAAAATTTCTCTAAAGAGAAAGGGAGTCTGGAAAGTAAACATACTGTCCCTTGAAATTTCATGAAATAGTCATACCTTCTTGTTCAGTGCCACATTCTTGAAGCATGATGAAGAAAATTAGAGCAAAAAGATTTGGCAGCCTTGGACAACTGGTCACTAGGACTATTTTCAATACCAGCACAGAAGCTATTCTAACAATTACCACCTCCTTCACTATCCTCAACTACATAATTTATTCTTATGGTATGCTCAGTGCACCATCCTTACTGAGAATAGGAAGCTTGTGATCAGTGGGAAGCCCATTTCTATTTTCCAGGAGTGCAATTCTACTAGCCTGAATGGAGTGGTACAGTTCTAAATATGATGTGGAGTTCATAGGTATCTTCAGCCTCAGAAAAGTTTAAGATCACTTACAGCATGGAATAAAAATGTCATTATCTGTTCCCATTTTGTTGCTATTTCCATGTTTGTGTTGGAAGTGAACCATGAAAGTATCTTACTCTTTCAAGATTGTCAACAATATTTCCCACACCAACAACTTTTCATTTCCTTTAGACAAGAATATCCAAGCAACTTCACCATCATGACCATAGTGTATGTACAACTACTATCCAAAAGAAAGTGGATGGCCATTCTGGCAGACTGTGATTCGATGTTTGTTGTGCTACCCAGAATATTATTCCTGCATTCAAAGACACTGCCAAGTCTTCAGGCAAATGAGAAATTCACTGACATGGGCTTTTATGTACCAATCCCAGACACATTTTTTGAAGATCTGTTTTATAGTCTTAAAAAAGTTGCCAAAGTACTTTTATGTCAATAGGATGGAGAAGGAAACATTGGATGGACCACTGAGGGACAGCAAGGGTTACGCTGAGATGACATTGTCTCCTGTGAATTAATAGTGAAATCCACTATTTCTGGAGTGAAAATCATTTTGGCTACAGCAGTAGTGGGTGTAAACCTCATTGTCTACGTTATCAGTCCCAAAAAAAGTTTGAAAGGAAAAAGTGGCACTCAGATGCCAAGGAGACACTGTTCCAACTCTTGTTTTCATGACATTGAGAATTTTTCATCTTCCACTGATCCTACCCCAGATCCTACTAAGTGAAAGAAAGGCAGTCGGAATCCTTTCCCTCATATAATATATATGTAAGAACTATAGACAACATTGTATCTATAAGGGGAAATATGTGTGCATGTGCAAACACACACACATACACACACAAAAACATATAACTATGAAATACCTATAATCATTTCAAAGGCAAAATATAGAAAGACCAGAAAGAAGGAAAAAAAAAATTGGATGGAAGATGTTCTATGGATAGTCTCTCTAGGAAGAGATATTCAATCTAATCTCCAAAAGATGAGTCAAGTGAGGTATTAAGACATATGTATAAAAACACAGAGATGGCTAAAAACTTGGTAAGTGTATTTAATAAAAGACCACTGTAATTGCAGTGTAGTGAGAAGAAAATAATTAGATAACTACTTAAAATGGAGTTAGAGGAAAATGAGTTAGAGCAAAGAGGCAGTGTTTATCAAGGCACTGTAAGCCATGGTAAAGAATTATCAGAATTATTACTTCATCCTAAGAAAATGGAGAGCCATTGCATAGTTTGATCAAAATTGCATAATAATAATAATATATATATACACACATATACGTATATATACACACATATACATGTATACATCTATGTATTTGTATGTGTGTATACATGCTTATATTAAAGCATTATCTGCTATGCAGAAACTATACTGGGGACAGATGAAATTGGGGGTATTAGTCTGCTATAGGAAAAATGGGGTATGAGAGGATGGTCATGTTCCAGATCTAGGTGAGTCCCCGGGACAAGCCTCCAAGTGAGCGTCCTTGGCTCCACACGGGAAAGAGTTCAAGAGCGAGCCATAGTAAAGTGAAAGCAGGTTTATTTAGAGAGATACACGTTCCATAGACAGAGTGTGGGCTGTCTCAGAAGGTGAGAGAGGTGGCCCCAGGGCTTGGGATCATGTCGGGAAGTGAGAATGGCCAAGGTGAGGTGTGGGGTGGTTAGTTTTTATGGGCTGGGTAATTTCATAGACTAATGAGTGGGAGGAATATTCTAATTGTCTTGGAGAAGGGGATTTCCAGGAATTCCAGCATCACCCACATTTGTCCTTTTATGGTCAGCCTCGGAACTGTCATGGCACCTGTGGGTGTGCCATTTAGCATGCTAATACATTACAGTGAGTGTATAATGAGTCTCAGGGTCTACTGGAAGTCGAATCTTCCACCATCTTGGGCCTAGCAGGTTCTAACCGGTTTTTGTGGTGTTCTGTTCTTCTTAATGGCTGTGTCATTCTTTTAATTGTTGTGCCCTGCCCCCTTCCTTCCTGTCTCAAAATGATACCTTACACATCTGTAACAAATCAGTACTAAGCAATAGTGTGCTATTAAATAAAATATTTTCATTTATGTTGACCTAGCCCTCCTCTATTCATTTTTAAATGTATGATAATCAGCTTTGGAAGTTAAATCAGTAAGGGTTTCTTATGCAAGCAAGGGTTGAATTAGATGCTAACAATAGTGAGCTTCATCAGAGTAGCATTTTGGCAGCACAACAAGGCAAATCTCAGTTGTAACTAGAAACAAAAGGAAAACATTAACGTTGAGCATCATTACAGGTAACTGGACTTTATCATTCTAGTTAACAACAATAATACATTTAAAAATTAAACTGGTCTTCTTAAAAATCTCAACCATGAATTATATTATTCTTGACAGTATAATAAGAAGTTTTGCTTTTTCACTAACTACACCTTCTGTGAAAAAGAGAAGTTAGTGATCTGTTGAATTTGAAATGATAAAAAAACAAAGGGTGAAATCTAGGCCATAATACTTTTAATAGAAGCTGCATAACTGTGCATCACTTTTCTTTAGAAAGGTTTTACAGGAAAAGAATTAGTCTTGGAAATGTTAGATGAGATTTGGTCATGGTCTTCCATCTGCTGGTTTTCTTTGTAGTTTTATCTTTTCTCTTTGTTAGTTTGAATAAGGGCAAGCTTACTTCTTTTCCTATGAAGGATTTGGCCTTATCAAATAACTGAAATAACATAAATAGCCTTACAGAGAAAAATAATTTGATCCAACTAAATGTGAATTTGTTTATATGTATTTTTGCTCAACTTAGCACAATTTAATAATTATGAGCACCAAATTTCAGTCACAGTAAAAGTATTCAAGTTTAGATGTTATTTGATAAGTCTCCAAGAGTTGATCTATGAATACTAAAATAAAACACCTATTACAAATAACCAAGCTGTGTGTATCAAAACAAATGATTAGGTAATTCTGTCCAATTAACAAGCCATCAAAGGTTTATTGAATTTTGAGATGAAAGTAAGTTTTTGTAAACACAATGAATCACTTTGGGAGAAGAAAAATTTTATATCAGAGGTTATATAAACTAAGGGAAAGATCTCTATGAGTAATAGACAGCTAACTTAACAGGTGTGTTCACATCAGTAGTCACGTATCTTCCTCTACTTACCTACACTTTAAAAAAAAGAGGTCTCAACTGAACAACAACAGCAAAAATAGCATATAATCATATAATCTTAGATCTGGAAGTTTCCCTACCTTAGATGTCAGTCTCTGCTTCCTTCCAAAGTTATGATTCATGTACTTTAATTCCTGTTAGATGTTTCCTCAATCACCATTAATAAGAAAAAATATCTCAAATTAGAGAGGACAATATAGTGGAATCTCTAGCATAAATTATTTCCCTCCCAAAATATATGTGTTTACTAAATTAGTCTTAGTACTAAAAGTAGGCATGATCCTGGTAAGTTCATCTACTGTAGTTAAAGAAATTTATGGGACCAAACTGTGGACAATTAGACATAAAGTGCTATATGTTAGAAATATATATCCCCAATTGCTAGTGACAGCTATTCATTGAGAATGAGGCTTAGAATGATACAGACATGGAGGACCCAAAATTTTTTTTAAAAAAAGCAGTTATGAAAAAGTTTTATCCTTGAAGCCATAAATAAATGACACATCTTAACCAATCCTGAAACCCAATTTACCTCTAGATGTTCTGTTTGTGAATGAATATATTTGGTTATGGTTTAAGATAATTTGAATTAAATTATGTGTTTCAGTAACTGCAGCTGAAAAATGCCAAAGGGTAACACAAGCCACTCTCCATATCGATGGCTCTTCTTTATATGCTTATCAGAGTGTTGATTTTCCTCTGAATAGTGGCACCTATAACTGTTTACAATACATAAGAAATGGTCAGATTATTCCAGAGTATGGACTTGTTTTTGTCACTTGATTGGGAAACCAAGCATGAAGTGAGATAGACACAGAAAGGTGACATACAGATCCCCATCAGGGAAGGATCTGCTGCGCACCTGCAGGGAGTGTGGTCAGCAGACAGCCTCCAGCAGTCAGTTTCTTGATTATCTGTTTCAGCAGTAGAGGGCCACTTCACCCAATGTCACACCCTTCCCAACATGGCCTGAACCTGTTGACTGAGCAAGGTGGGGCTAAAAAGGGCTTGTCATTTCAGTCTAACACAGAATAAGTCTGAAAGGCAACATTTGCTTTAGTGTGTCACATTGGATTGGCTGAAGCTTTGCTGGGCCGTTATAATAGTTAAAATTCTATCACAGGCCTATCCTGCTTTTTCCACCTTACTTTCATTGTTATTGATCCTTAATATATGGTACATATTGTAACCCAAACTCTATCTCCGGGTCTGTTTCTGTAAAACCCAACCAACCTGCAACATTAACTTATCCTAGCCATCTTTAGCATGTTTCCAACCTTAATGGTACATATTAAGGATTTTAGGGAGTAAAATTTATCAAGTATTTTACTTGAAATATAATCAAGACATATACCAATCTTATGCATCTCATCATCATAATATTTGCTGAATTTGCTAGTATTTTCTATTTATTTCTTCAACTTCTCCATTAGGATATAAACAACATGTGCACAAGGATATTTCTTTTCTTTCTGTGTGCATGGTGATTGTGATGGTTAATATTATGTGCCAAGTGGCTGAGCCCAGATATTTGGCCAAACATTAGTCTAGATATTTCTATGAGGGTGTTTTTGGATGAGATTAACATTTAAATCAGTGGACTTTGACAAAACATATTGCCTTCCATAGTGTGAGTGGGCCTCATGCAATCAGTTGAAGGTCTGAATAGAACAGGAAGACTGGCCTCACCTGAGCAAGCGAGAATTCATCAGACTGCTTTTCGACTTCATCTGCATCACTGACTCTTTCTGGTTTTGCACCAGATGGACTTCAGACTCAAACTGAAACACTGGTTCTCCTATGTCTCCAACGTGTCAGTGTTCAGACTGGACCTGCAGGCTTGGCTTTCCTTTGTCTCCAGCTTTCCAGTCCACCCTGAAAATTTTGGACATGCCAGCTTCCATAATGACATGAGTCAACTCTTTATATATATATATATATATATATATATACACACACACATATATATATACACACACATGTAAATAATATATATACATGATATCATAAATGTAAGATATGTATATTTACATATATATATATATATATATATATATATATATATATATATATATATATATATATACACAAACACACACACACACACACACACATTCTATTGGTTCTGTTTTTCTGGAGAACACTGAGTAATACAGTGCCTGAGTTATAATTGATTCTTAATAAATATTTACTTTTGAAAGCAATCAAGAATTTATGATAAAAGATAAATTCCTGGAGAAAAATGGCTGGCACAGTAGACTCAATAAATGTCAGTTATACATATCAGTTAATTATTGCATAAGATTAAAATGGTGATAAAATTGAAAGTAAGATATAGCAGGAATTTTTTTCCATTTAATTGAAGGGATATATCTTCTGATAAAGCATGGATATTTAAAAAGAGACTGCGACATAAAATTTAAAAGACTATTCACAGTTAATGCCATTAGATAATGCCATTAGTTAAAAATTTTCCAAAACTGATGAAACAATTGAAATTTCTAAAAAATAGTAAGCATATAAAGTAGAATTAATAAAAAGAAGTCTATGGCTACATAGGTTATTGTGACACTTCAAACATTTCAGCTGACCCTTCAGCTAAATTATTATTCAAAATTGAGGAAAATAAAAATATTTTTCAAAGAAAATTTTAAAAATTCATAAAATGACTGATGATCCTCAAAAAATGAGCTTTGAAGTTATATACTTCAGTTGGAAGAAAGACTAGGATGAATGATCAAAGAAATGACTATAATTGTGAGTAAATATAAACTCATTATCACTGTAACAAAGAATAATGTCTAATCTATAGGTTAAAAGTAATAATTGAAGATAGAGCTGCAATAAATGTAGTGTGAAGTGAGAATAATGAGTGAAGTGATTAGAAATAGAGTTGTCTAGTGTCTCTGTATTTCTCAGATAAATGGCAGCAGCATGATTAGTTTGGGACTCTCTTATGGTAAGTATGCATGAAAAATTTTAAGGAATCCAATGAAAGAATAGAATAGTACTAAAATATGTTGCCTCCAAATCAGCAGAGGAAAGAAATTGAAATGAGGAAAAGAAATCAATTCAGGGAATATTAAAAGGAAAGAAAAATATGGAAAAATATAAAGTAGAGAATACTATGTTAAAATTAAGTCAAAACATTGCAATAATTAAAATAAATTTAAGTAGATTGAATTTCCTAGTTAACAAAGTTTGCCAGATTGGATTAAAAATACACCTATATGCTCTTTTTAGAAAAACTATGTAATATAAAACATCTAAAATAAAAATATCTAAAATCTATCTAAAATAAGACATTTTTAGGAAAAATATCTTAAAATAACTAAAATAAAATGAAAAAAATCTCAAAGAAAAATACATAAAATAAATATCTAAAATATAAAAACAAATATCTTGTATAAAATAAAATCTTTTATACAAGACAGTATAAAAAAGACCAAAAAAAAAAGGCAAATGCCAAGCAAATGAAACATGGGATAGGTATATTGATATCATACAAAAAAATGTCTCACTAGTAATAGACAACAATTTTAAACTTGATGCACCCTATAAATTGGTCTCAAAATATGTAAAACCAATCTACATCGTCCTAGAAGGGTGAAATAGATCACTCAGTTATGAAAAGTTATAGAAATAATATATGAGATTTGAACAATTAAAGTGACCAATTAATAGACAAATGCATAGATACATACAATTCTCAAGTACACATGGATCTTTTATAAAAATTGGACATTCACAAGGTCATAGAACAATTTAAATTTCACAGGATCAGATGAAAATTCTTGTTTCTATCTAAGTAGTAAGAAAATAGCAGACTTACCTCAAAAAGATGCTAAGAACAGAAACAAATTGTACTAAAAACCAAAAAACAATGCACTGAAGATGGCAGGCCACATATATTGAGAGAGACAGTAGCCATTTAAGTGATGAACCAATTCTAGAACTGCCCTGGTTTTGAACTTCTTGTTATATTAGATCATAAATGCCTTTATTATTTAACAACCTTTGTAGGTAATTATTATATTTGCAGCTCTAAAAAAGTTTTCTACTTTGTCTACCTATAAAACATTGTTTGATAATACCTACACTGGCAATGTTGAGGAAAAAACATTTTCTTTCATACTGACAGGCACATACATTTTCACAGACATTTAGAGAAACAAGCTAGATAATTAAAATATGAAGTTCAATATCTTTATATACACTTAGTTATTTGTAATTCTTCTATAAATTCTTTCTTTAAATTCTAGAAATTGTTTTCTATAAATTACTATTCATTGTCATTCTCTACTGACGGTTGCCATAAAGAAAAATTTTCCCTAAATTCTTTTCTCTTCTCTCTATACCTCATTCCACCTCAGGAAAAAGAAATGAACACATGAGATTGGTGTTTTTTGGAGGACAAAACTGGGCACGTGCAGCTCAGCAGCTTTCTTTCCTTTTTTCTTGGATAGCAGCCTGTATGTGGACTGAGACTTCTACTTCTCTGTGCATCAGACTGGGAATGGCAGATGTGTTAGTTTTAGATGAAAAGTTACATTTAAACAAATAATCAGATATTGTGAGAAAAAATACATTCAAAGAAAATAAAAGTCATGGAATTTGGGGCAGTGAATTTTAAGCAGAGACTGAAACGTTTGGCATGGCTACAGTGAATGGGTTTATTCTCCAATGGTGTTTTTAAAATGAGCTTCAAGGGGCTTCCCTGGTGGTGCAGTGGTTGCGAGTCCGCCTGCCTATGCAGGGGACACGAGTTCGTGCCCCGGTCCGGGAAGATCCCACATGCCGCGGAGCGGCTGGGCCCGTAAGCCATGGCCGCTGAGCTTGTGCGTCCGGAGCCTGTGCTCTGCAACGGGAGAGGCCACAACAGTGAGAGCCCCGCGTACCACAATAATAATAATAATAAAATAAAAATGAGCATCAAGCAACTTCTTGAATTTAGTGACTTGCAAGGTCTTTTTTTGTGTAGCAGGGCTGGTTTTACAGATGTGTTGCTGACTGTTAATGGCTGAGACCTGGGCAATGTTGATAGATAATTCTCTTGCATTTCTGCACATCTCTTGACAATATTTGTTCCAGAAAATCTGTTTAAAGATGTTTATGTAGCAAATAGCTTTGGACTATAAAGATAGCTTTTTCCTTTGGGACAGGGAAAATTTATTTGCTTTTCAGGATACTAAAGACAATGTCTCGCTCTGGGGCAAAGATGGAGTACAGTTGCTCCCAGTCTTCTTCTAAGGTTGAGTGTGTTGTAAGCTTGGGGATCCTCAGCTGTGACACAAATCTACTATGTGCAGCACCCACCAGGACCATTTCTCATTTCTCATCCTCCCGTGGAAGGACGAAGTAATGCAAACAGGGAGCTCATACTTCATGTGCCACAAGTAACTAAGTCTTTTGTCTCTGAACCAGGACTCTTGTTTCTTCTTCCAGCTTGCATTAAACTGTGGCAGGTTAATTTGCTAGCTTGCAGGTAACATCTCAGACCCTTCCCAGTTCTTAAGGAAAAAAACATTGTCTTAAATCATATGCTATTGTTTTTTAACATCTTTATTGGAGTATTATTGCTTTACAATGTTGTGTTAGTTTCTGCTATATAACAAAATGAATCAGCTATATGCATACATATATCCCCATATCCCCTCCCTCTTGCATCTCCTTCCCACCCTCCCTATCCCACCCCTCTAGGTGGTCACAAATACCGAGCTAATTTCCCTGTGCTATGCAGCTGCTTCTTACTAGCTATGTATTTACATTTGGTAGTGTGCATATATCAATGCTACTGTCTCACTAAGTCCCAGCTTACCCTTCCCCATCCCAGTGTCGTCAAGTCCATTCTCTACATCTGCATCTTTATTCCTGTCCTGCCCCTAGGTTCATTAGAACCACTTATTTTTTAGATTCCACATATATGTGTTAGCATACGGTATTTGTTTTTCTCTTTCTGACTTACTTCACTCTGTATGGCAGACTCTAGGTCCATTCACCTCACTACAAATAACACAGTTTCGTTTCTTTATATGGCTGAATACTTCATGTGCCACAAGTAACTAAGTCTTTTGTCTCTGAACCAGGACTCTTTTTTCTTCTTCCAGCTTGCATTGAATAATATTCTATTGTATATATGTGCCACATCTTCTTTATCCATTCATCTGTCGATGGACACTTAGGTTGCTTCCATGTCCTGGCTATTGTAAATAGAGCTGCAATGAACATTGTGGTACATGACTCTTTTTGAATTATGGTTTTCTCAGGGTATATGCCCAATACTGGGATTGCTGGGTCATATGGTAGTTCTATTTTTCATTTTCTAAGGAACCTCCATACTATTCTCCATACTGGCTGTATCTAATTATATTCCCACCAATAGTGCAAGAGGGTTCTCTTTTCTCCACACCCTCTCCAGCATTTATTGTTTGAAGATTTGAGATGGCCATTCTGACTGGTGTGAGGTGATACCTCATTGTAATTTTGATTTGCATTTCTCTAGTGATTAGTGATGTTGAGCATCCTTTCATGTGTTTGTTGGTAATCTGCATTTCTTCTTTGGAGAAATGTCTATTTAGTTCTTCTGCCCATTTTCATATTGGGTTTGATTTTTTGATATTGAGCTGCATGAGCTTGAATATTTTGGAGATTAATCCTCTGTCAGTTTCTTCATTTGCAAACATTTTCTCCCATTCTGCAGGTTGTCTTTCCTTCTTGTTTGTAGTTTCCTTTGCTTTGCAAAAGCTTTTAAGTTTCATTAGGTCCCATTTGTTTATTTTTGTTTTTATTTCCATTTCCCTAGGAGGTGGGTCAAAAAGGATCTTGCTGTGGTTTATGTCATGGAGTGTTCTATGTTTTCCTCTAAGAGTTTTATACTGTCTACCCTTACAATTAGGTCTTTAATACATTTTGAGTTTATTTTGGTGTCTGGTGTTAGGAAGTGTTCTAATTTCATTCTTTTACATGTAGCTGTCCAGTTTTTCCAGCATCACTTATTGAAGATGCTGTCTTTTCTCCATTGTGTATTCTTGCCTCCTTTATCAAAGATAAGGTGACCATATGTGCATGGGTTTATCTCTGGGCTTTCTATCTTGTTCCATTGGTCTATATTTCTGTTTTTGTGCCAGTACCATACTGTCTTGATTACTGTAGCTTTGTAGTATAGTCTGAAGTCAGGGAACCCAAGTCCTCCAGCTCTGTTTTTCTTTCTCAAGATTGCTTTGGCTATTTGGGATCTTTTGTGTTTTCATACAGATTGTGAAATTTTTTGTTCTAGTGCTGCAAAAAATGCCATTGCTAGTTTGATAGGGATTGCACTGAATCTGTAGAGTGCTTTGGGTAGTATAGTCATTTTCCCAATGTTGGTTCTTCCAATCCAAGAACATGGTATATCTCTCCATCTGTTTGTATCATATTTAATTTCTTTCATCTGGGTCTTATAGTCTTCTGCATACAGGTTTTTTGTCTCCTTAGGTAGGTTTTTTCCTGGGTATTTTATTATTTTTGTTGCAGTGGTAAATGGGAGTGTTTCCTTAATTTCTCTTTCAGATTTTTCATCATTAGTGTATAGGAATGCAAGAGATTTCTGTACACTAATTTTGTATCCTGCTAGTCTGCCAGATTCATTGATTAGCTCTAGTAGTTTTCTGGTAGCATCTTTGGGATTCTTTATGTATAGTATCATGTCATCTGCAAACAGTGAGTTTTACTTCTTCTTTTCCAATTTGGATTTCTTTTATTTCTTTTTCTTCTCTGATTGCTGTGACTAAAACTTTCAAAACTATGTTGAAAAATAGGTGAGAGAGTGGGCAACCTTGTCTTGCTCCTGATCTTAGAGGAAATGGTTTCAGTTTTTCAACATTGAGAATGATGTTGGCTGTGGGTTTATCATTTATGCCCTTTATTATGTTGAGGTTAGTTCCCTCTACACCTACATTCTGGAGGGTTTTTATCATAAATGGGTGTTGAATTTTGTCAAAAGCTTCTTCTGCATCTAGTGCGATTATCATATAGCTTTTATCCTTCAGTTTGTTAATATGGTGTATCACATTGACTGATTTGTGTATATTGAAGAATCATTGCATTGCTGGGAAAAACCCCACTTGATCATGGTGTATGATCCTTTTAATGTGCTGTTGGATTCTGTTTGCTAGTATTTTGTTGAGGATTTTTGCATCTATGTTCATCAGTGATATTGACCTGTAGTTTTCTTTTTTGTTGACACCTTTGTCTGGTTTTGGTATAGAGTGATGGTGGCCTCACAGAATGAGTTTGGGAGTGTTCCTCCCTCTCCTACATTTTGGAAGAGTTTGAGAAGGATAGGTGTTAGCTCTTCTCTAAATGTTTGATAGAATTCACCTGTGAAGCCATCTGTTCCTGGGCTTTTATTTGTTGGAAGATTTTTAGTCAAGGTTTCAATTTCAGTGCTTGTGGTTGGTCTGTTTATATTTTCTAATTGCTCCTGGTTCAGTCTCCGAACGTTGTGCTTTTATAAAAATTTGTCCATTTCTTCCAGGTTGTCCATTTTATTGACAGAGTTGCTTGTAGTAATCTCTCATGATCTTTTGTATTTCTGCAGTGTCTGTTGCCACATCTTTTTCATTTCTAGTTCTGTTGATTTGAGGCTTCTCTTTTTTTTTTTCTTGATTAGTCTGGCTAATGGTTTAACAATTTTGTTTATTTTCTCAAAGAACCAGCTTTTAGTCTTATTGATCTTTGCTATTGTTTCCTTCATTTCTTTTTCATTTATTTTTGATCTGATCTTTATGATTTCTCTCCTTCCTCTAACTTTGAGTGTTTTTTTGTTCTTCATTCTCTAATTGCTTTAGGTGTAAGGTTTATTTGAGATTTTTCTTGTTTCATGAGGTAGGATTGTTGTGGTATATACTTCCCTCTTAGAACTGTTTTTGCTGCATCCCATAGGTTTTGCATTGTCATTTTTTCATTGCCATTTGTTTCTAGGTATTTTTTGATATCTCTTTGATTTCTTCAGTGACCTCTTGGTTATTTAGTATTGTTTATCCCCCATGTGTTTGTATTTTTCACCGTTCTTTTTCTTGTAATTGATATCTAGCCTCATAGTGTTGTGGTCGGAAAAGATCCTTGATACGATTTCAGTTTTCTTCAATTTACCAAGGCTTGATTTGTCGCCCAAGATATGGTCTATGCTGGAGAGTATTCCATGAGCACTTAGGATGAAAGTGTATTCTGTTGTTTTGGATGGAATGTCCTATAAATATCAATTAATTCCATCTTGTTTAATGTATCTATTTAAAGCTTGTGTTTCCTTATTTATTTTCATTTTGGATGATCTGTCCATTGGTGAAAGTGGGGTGTTAAAGTCCCTACTGTGATTGTGTTACTGTCAATTTCCCCTTTTATGGCTGTTAGCATTTGTCTTATGTATTGAGGTGCTACTATGTTGGGTGCATAAATATTTACAGTTGTTATATCTTCTTGGATTGATCCCGTGATCATTATGTAGTGTCCTTTGTCTCTTCTAATAGTCTTTGTTTCAAAGTATATTTTGTCTGATATGAGAATTGCTACTTCAGCTTTCTTTTGATTTCCATTTGCATGGAATATCTTTTACCATCCCCTCACTTTCAGTCTGTAAGTGTCCCTAGGTCTGATATGGGTCTTGTGTAGACAGCATATATACAGGTCTTGTTTTTGTGTCCATTCAGCTAATCTATGTCTTTTGGTGCGAACATTTAATCCATTTACACTTAAGGTAATCATCAATATGTATGTTCCAATTACCATTTTCTTAATTGCTTTGGGTTTTTGTGTTATTTTTTGTAGGTCGTTTCTTTCTCATGTTTCCTGCCTAGAGAAGTTCCTTTAGCATTTGTTGTAAAGCTGTTTTGGTGGTGTTGAATTCTCTTAACTTTTGCTTGTCTGTAAAGTTTTTAAAATCTCCGTCGAATCTGAATGAGATCCTTGCTGGGTAGGGTAATCTTGGTTGTAGTTTTTTTCCCTTCATCAGTTTAAGTATGCCACTCCCTTCTGGCTTGCAGAGTTTCAGCTGAAAGATCAGCTGTTAACCTTATGGGGATTCCCTTGTATGTTATTTGTTGCTTTTCCCTTGCTGTTTTTAATATTTTTTCTTTGTATTTAATTTTTGATAGTTTGATTAATATATGTCCAGGAGTGTTTCTCTTTGGGTTTATCCTCTATGGGACTCTCTGCACTTTCTGGACTTGATTGACTATTTCCTTTACCATGTTAGGGAAATTTTTGACTATAATCTCCTCAAATATTTTCTCAGACCCTTTCTTTTTCTCTTCTTTATCTGGGACCTGTATAATTCAAATGTTGGTGTGTTTAATGTTGTCCCAGAGTCTCTGAGACTGTCTTCAATTCTTTTCATTCTTTTTTCTTTATTCTGCTCACTGGCAGTTATTTCCACCATTTTATCTTTCAGCTCACATCTCCGTTCTCCCTCCGTTATTCTGCTATTGATTCCTTCTAGAGTATTCTTAATTTAAGTTATTATGTTGTTCATCACTGTTTGTTTGCTCTTTAGTTCTTCTAGATCCTTGTTAAATGTTTCTTATATTTTCTCCATTCTGTTTCTGAGATTTTAGGGCATTTTCACTATCATTACTCTGAATTCTTTTTCAGAAAGGTTGCCTATTTTGTCTTCATTTATTCGGTCTTGTAGGCTTTTACGTTGCTCATTTGTCTGTAACATTATTTTGTCATTTCATTTTTTATTTTTTGATGGGTGGAGCTGTATTCCTGTGTTACTGGTTGTTTGGCCTGAGGCATACAGCACTGGAGTTTGCAGGCAGTTGGATAGAGCCAGGTCTTGGTGCTGAGATTAGGACCTCCAGGAGGCCTAACTCCAATTACTATTCCCTGGCGTTTGATGTTCTCTATTAGTCCAGCGGTTTGGACTTGGAGCTCCCACCACAGGAGCTCAGGCCCAACCACTGGCCTGGGAACCAAGATCCTGCAAGCTGTGTGGCATGGCAAAAAAAAAAAAAAAAAAAAAAAGAATAAAAGAGCAGTACAATGTCAAAGAATAAAAAAATAAAATAGAAAGATAAAAAATATATTAGGAAATATAAAAATGTAATTTAAACAACTGCAACAAGGTAAAATAAAACCACAACAGAAAAAAGAAAAAAAAAAGGTGGGGGCGGGAAAAACAAGCCAAAAGGAGAGAACAATAACAAAGTGTGTAAAGAATAAAATAAAATTAGAAAAATAAAAGATTTATTAGGACAAATAAAAATATAAATGAATCAACAACAATGGATCAACAAAGTAAAACAGAGCCCCAATCTAAAAGAGGAAAAACGAAAAAAAAAGTATTGGCTATGGGGGTGGAGTTTAGGCAGGGGCGGGGTTTTAGGGGGCAGAACCTAGACCTGTGAGGGGGTGACATTTGATTGTGGGGGGGGGCCTAGGCTCAAGACTTGGGTGGAAGGGGAGAGGAAGCACATTGGAAAGGAGGGCCTCTGGAGCGTGGAGTTCCGGTGTCTGGAGGTAGGGCTCTGCCTGAGGGTGTGTTGGTGGGGTTTAGGCCCAGCTTATTGTAGGGGGTCTCTGAGTGTAGAGGTAGGGTCCTGGATGGGGGGTGTAGGGGCGGGTTTGGGCTCTGCATGCCAGGAGGGAGGCTCCTGGGCAGAGGATTAGTCCCAGGAGCCCAACAGGCTCCCAGTTGCCTAAGTAGACAGGGAAAGGGCTGGCCATGTTCCCTTCCATTCCTCTGTACCCCCCGCACCATCTCCCCCAGGGTCACCCCCATCCCCTCTGGACCCCTAACCATGTCCTGCTGGGTGTAGGAACTCCTCCTCTCCCCCAGCCACCCCTCAGGGGTGCCGGTCCCAGAAGTCAGGCCTTTACTTTTTCTCCCCCTTCCCTCCCTCCCACTCTCTCAGGACCCATATGGTTGGAGGGGGCCTCGGTGGGCAGAAGCCCAGGATCAGGCCCAGGATCTCAGCAGGCTTCTGGGGGTCCAAGTGGGCAGAGGAAAACTGGCCATGCTCCCTTTTGATCCTCTGTCCTCCCAGTGGTCCCCTGATTTCCTCCTTCAGGCATGGATCCCTTCTCCTCCCCCAGATGCCCCTCAGGGGCACCAGTCCCGTATCACCTCCACTTCTCCTCCCCCTTCACTCTCCCCATGCCCCACGTCCTACCCAGTCACTGGGGGTTCATCCCATCCCCTTAGGTGTCTGTGGCCTCCCACCGGTGCCTGGTAGGTGCCCTAGTTTTGCGGAGACACAAATTCCGTGTCCTCCTAGTCCACCATCTTGACTCCACCCCTCTTATGCTATTTTGAAATGATGAATATTGTTGACATTTTAAAATATGTTTTAAAAATTTTAATGGGAAAGCCATAGTTTAACAAAAACCCTATGGATTTCAGAAACAGAAAGTCCTTAAAAATTTCTTTAAAAACGTCTTGGGCCTCAAAAGCCTCAGGAATGGTGTAAAGTTCTCAGGAATAAAGGGACTGGACTTCCCTGGTGGTCCAGTGGCTAAGAGTCTGCGCTCCCAATGCAGGGGCCCCAGGTTCGGTCCCTGGTCAGGGAATTAGATCCCACATGCAACTAAGAGTTCTCATGCCACAGCTAAAAGTCCTGCATGCCACAACTAAAGATCCCACCTGCCACAACTAAAAGATCGTGCATGCCATAATGAAGATCCTGCGTATGGCAACGAAGGTCCCATGTGCTGCAACTAAGACGCAGAGCAGCCAAATAAATAAATAAATATTAAAAAGAAAAAAAAGAATAAATGGAACCATGCAGCGCTCTAGGTTGCAGAAAAATGACAGAGTTTGGGTTACAATTTATGTCAGGTTGAATTTTGCTAAACAGAAATCCTGACCTGATTTGTAAATGAGGCTGGGGCAGGATTAAAAATCTTTAGCCTCGGTGAGGAGAACCACGAATGCTGCTTATAATAAGGCAACTGAACTCCATTGGTGCTACAGAGCTCTAATGGAGTTCTAGCTTTAAATCATTATTCTTAGTCATATAGACAATGATAGATGTGCTGTCTCAAATATCTTTTAAAATGTCTTTTAGAAACTAAAGGGAAAATTCTGAAATGACTATCCTTGAATTAATGTAGTTTGTCCAAGTTGACTCTGTATTTATTCAATACAAGATCTATAAACTTGGCTTTAGATTTCTGAGATGAAAATTATGACTTTACTCAAAGAAGGGAGGATATATTTTATAATAAAAAAACATACAAAAATAGGAGCTCTGTTGGTAAGGAGAAATTATCATCTTCTTAGGTTGAAGAAGATGGACAACTTTGAAGTCACAGAACACCCTAAGGTCTTTCTAAACCTTGCTACTAAAAGTGTGGTCCACAGACCAGCAGCATTGGCATCAATCAAGATGTATTTTTACACCTTGATACATTTCTCCTAAATTAAACCTATGAATTGGAACTTGCATGTTATGGAGACCTTGGGTGATTTTTACTTGTGTTGAAGTTTGAGAAGTATAGCCTTAAGCGATCTAAAGATTGTCTCTGGGAATTAGGTGTTGTAAACTGTGGGAAAGTAAATATGTAAGTAAACCATACTCTGTACTAATGGAGTATGTTTTTTTTGCAGGTTCCTTGGTGCCATCTCTGTGCTGATATGGGTCTGTATCCTGTAAGCAAATAATTTATACCTTGCCTTTAGGCAGAAAAGAGGAAGGTAGAGAGAACTTTCCCTGTGTTTGCTGCTTCTTAATTACCTGCAGCTCAAAATAATTTTTATGTCAAAGATGCACATTTTTGAGGTGACATTTTCTGGTTTCCTTGAAATTAAAACTTTAAGAGAAGATGAAGGATAAAATATATTAAGAGGGATCCAGATAGAATAATAATGAATAGAGACTAGGCTGGAGTTAGTCTGCTGAGAGAATACTTCATGGGTAGAATACTTTCTGGGTAAAATTATTCAATATGTATATACAATGAATATAGACACAATTGTTTTTGAATAAGAGATGATTTTAGTAGATGCAGAAGTCTTTGATTATAAAATCTTATTTGAATTATGGGAGACCCCACAATTCAAAACCTAAAAGAAGCTGTTAGTGAAATATCTGAGACAGGAAGCAAATGTAAAATAGAAAGATTTTTGATTCAACAAAATATGCTGATATTATATTGAATAGAAGAAGAAAGAATCAAACTACAAATGGTTTAAACTCTTATAATTTCAGATAGACCTTCCAACAGGAAAATAAAAACACTACAGACATATTCCACTACAGAACAATTCCCAGTGTAGAAAAATGTGTAACATAAAGAAATGTCATCAAAGTTCTCCGTTATTCCAAAGGAAAGGCAGTGTGATAAGAAGCATATGACAGATGCACCAATAGTGGCTTTAGTTCAGAAAACCCTTGTGGATAAATTTCCAGCTGAAACACATATGGGGTTGAGAGAAACTTGCCTAGAAGGGGGGTCATAGGCTTAAGCTGCCATTATGGAATAGGATGGAGAGACCTGCTCACAAGAGATAGTAAAGGCCATGCTACTAACACAGACTACCTCCATGTAGTGTTGTCCTGCCAAAAATGTGGACTCCCAGGGACATTGTAAATTAAGAGTTTGAATATGCTGGATGGCGAAGAAAGACTTGTCAACTAAGATCTGGTGATTGAGGCTGTCACCATTACAAATTTTTAAACTTTACCAGAAGGCAGGAATATCTTAAATGCTATTCTAAGAGAGGGAACATTTGCATAATGGAATTTCCTTCCAGATATCCTAAACATAGTGGCATAATTAACTTCTTTTGTGTGATTTTTCCTAATCTCACCTATTCACAAATCATGGGATCCGGTCATCTGGCAAAATTGACTGGTACATTGGCAAAGCTGAAACCCAGATGTTCCCTCTATGCCCCTTCTCTCAAACACCATTGAGTTTTGTTATAGTCTTTGGCACGTCTGAGTGTGGGCTTCTGAAAGCAAAATTTTGCCTAGTTTAACTGCCCTAGTGAACAAGGTTTGACATGTTTTCTAAGTTTATTGGAAAATATGCCGGTGCTGAAATGATGTATGGTATCTTATTAATTCTAGATTTTCTTAAATGTGAGACATATCAGAGATTTGTCACTGATCTTCTACAATTTCTGAAGGAGCTCACTCATTCCAGTGAGACATCGACACCATAGCTGCTCAAGACACTTTATCTCCATCAGCTTGCAGAACTTTTCTGGTTTACTCAGATAAAATGGTGGATTAAACTAAAATAAGAAATTAGAGAAAAGATTAATGTAAAAATTTTAGACTTTAGACTATTATGAGAATATTATTTGGGGATTAAATTCCTATGGACATTATTTTGCAAGGATAATTAATTGAACTTGAAGTTCTTTGGAAATTAATAAATGATTTATATTCAAATTTGGAAGATCTCCACTAACACTGTGTTCTAGAATTTTAATATTGTTATCTAGTCACAGAGCAGACCCTCTGAAGAGTTTTATTGGACAACATGGCTGGAACAAATTTGAGCCAAAAAATAAAATGGTGAATTTTGAGCCTTGAGAAGATACCAGCTTTTCAAAGTTTTAGTTAATGTAGTATTCTGAGCCTTTTCATAACCTTTTGAGGGAAAAAATTGACACTGTTCATCAGTAATCCTGGGCTGATCCTAAAAAGTGGCTGATATGGAGGTAGGGGCAGATATGCTGATCTTGCCTCCAACTCTGGATTAACTCTAGGCTTAGTGCTTAAGTCCTTAAATTCAACCAGTTGTTAAGAAACTTGAAAATATCAGCTTGTGAATGTTTCCTCCTTATTTCTGACTTTAAGAATGGTGACTTTCCCTATATCTTCCAACAACTTTTTACCACCTTATTCCTTATTTTTTTGGAAAAGAATCATGATTAAATTTGACTTGGAAGGAGAAACTGGCTGATATTTCCCATTCTTTTTCTCTGTTTCCTATTTTTGGGTGAGCAAGCTGTCATGTCCACTCTGTTCCCTATACTTTAATTTTAGAGGTTATGTTCTGACATTGCATAGTAAGCCTAGACCTGGCCCTACACTGTCTGTGATAGGGAAGGGAAGAATTGTTCTCAGTCTACAGTTCATTGTTATTAAGAACTTACTTGCACAAAGAGATAACCCACTCAGCAAGTCATAATTGGGCGCCCGTATGCATTACTTCTTTATCATGTTTTTTTAATATATTGAGCATTTGGATAGAGAAAATGTATTTTATTTGCCATGCTCCTTCCAACACCTAGACTAAGGTTTTTTTTCTTTTTCTTTTAAAGTATCTCAATCTCTAATCAATTTGTGAAAATATTGCTTATACTGTATTTTTCATTATATTTGTCAAATAGGCTTCAATTGCAGTTCCAAGTTTGGCTTTCCAGAACGATTCCATTTTGAAATGTGTCTGTCCATTTATATTGCCCTCAGACTGCTTTATTGTTTTCATAGTGCTTGTGTGAAATTATGTAGCACATCTGTTTACACATTTACTGTCTATCTCACTCAAAGGAACATAAGATTAATTAGGTAAGGAAGTGTTTCTTATTTGTGTTTGAAACCCTACCACTTAGTGCAATGCCTGATATATGATAGGGAAATTTGTGAAGATCTGTTGATGAGTGAATAGTTTTAACCATAATGTTAAAATCATATTTAAAAACAAAAACTTCTCAAGGAGAAGCAGTATATATTAACCATCCAGTGATCTATGACAGGGCATAGTATTAAAAACTGTTTGTTGGGTCAATGAGATAGCCTTTCAGGAATTTGAAATGCCAAGGAAAGGAAGTAGCAATAGGATCCAAATCTGAAAAATGCTATGAGGTAGACTTAAATCTCTGCGGTATCATGTAAGTCTAAACTTGTATTTTAATCCAATACTGTCAAAAGGAAGTCATGAAGAATTGAAAAACAGAATTACACGTTAGAGGAGGGAAATGCTATTCTGTATCAAAGAAAGAAAGGAATTGATATGCAGAGATACTACAAAAGAGATATCCTATGATGTAGATGAAAGTATGGGAGTATAACTTTTTCCCATATTTCCCCTAGTTTCTTACAGGTGTCCATTTCAATGTTGCCAGAAGGCATCAATGCATCGATCATAACAATGTACTCTTGAGATAGGAGTATATATTTTGTTTCTTGTAAAAAAAAAATAGTATCCAACTAGAATGAAAATATTTGCTAATATATTTATTTTGAATTTTTTAAATCTATATGCATAAATGGAGACCCAACTTTATTTTTGTTTCATTTATTTAACATTTTTAAAATTAAGTCTATGCTAATAGCATGAAACAAGATATACCAAAGAAGCATTTTTTTCCTTCTCTTTCCCTCGAAAAATTTAAGTAACATAGAAATTATTCTGTTCCTTGAAAGTTTGAAAGAATTTGCTCATGAAACGTCTTTCCATGATTTACTGATAGTTATGCATATCTCCTTTGTTTCTAATGAACTTAGTTAATGACTCCACTTGAATTAATTGTACAATATTAGAGTAACCTAGGAAATTGTCCTTTTTATACACATGTTCAAATGTAGATAATACAGTTTAAGAAAAAAATGTAGGCTATAAAGCCTGTTTAATCAATCAAAATCCTAGCACAATAGAGATAGTACATTCAAAATTGTGTTAATTTAGGAAAATTTGCAAAAATGAACTATTTACAAAATGTGAGCAGAGCTGAGAAACCAGCTGGAAATGGTTTCCATTCACAAGTGAAATTCACTTCACCAAAGGAATGGTGAAGTCTGCAGGGCTGGAAACCATAGGAAACCAGTGCCATCCATAGGCGGGATGACTTTTGCCTTTTTTTGGTATAATTCAAAGGAACTTTAGGGCTTCCCTGCTGGCGCAGTGTTTGAGAGTCCGCCTGCCGATGCAGGAGACACGGGTTCGTGCCCCGGTCCGCGAAGATCCCACATGCCGCGGAGCGGCTAGGCCCGTGAGCCATGGCCGCTGAGTCTGCGCATCCGGAGCCTGTGCTCCGCAACGGGAGACGGGAGAGGCCAGAATAGTGAGAGGCCCGAGTACCGCAAAAAAAAAAAAAAAAAAGGAACTTTAATGGAACCTGGAAAATATAGTTGCAGATATAAGCTAGGACTTCATAGGACCTGTAGCTTTCTTTGATGGTCTGCAGTCACCTCATGGTGACCCAGCACAGAAGAAACTGAAGATTAAGCTGTTCTCTTGCTCTTTTTTTAGATATATCCATAATGTAAATTCTTCTATCTTAAAAAAAAAAAAAAGTATCTCTTTACTCCATAGTAATCCACCTCCAGGTACTACCTTTTAGAGAGATAAAAACCACAAAATGTCAAATAGCCTATCCATACTAGATGTCTTTTATTTCATTCTTCCCACTTTCCGTTGAACTCCCTCTAAAGAGACTTCCACATAAACTCACTCTATTGAAGTTGCTCTATTCAGGGTCACCAATGACCTCAATACTGCTAAAGCCAAAAGTTTTCAGTCTCTATCTTTAGTGAACTTTCATCAGCATTTGACACCATTAACCACTTCCTCTTTGGTACAGGTTCTTCATTTGACTTTGCAGACACCTCACTGTCCTGCATTTTTTCCTAACTTGCTGTTCTCTCCCTCTCATTCTGTTTTTCTGGTTTCTGGCTATTTCTCCAATTTCTAAATGTTGGAGGGTACCTGAACTCTCTCCTAGGGCCTCTTCTTTATGCTATCTATACTCACCCCTTTAGATGTTGAGTCTCATGGTTTTAAATACCATCCAGATATCAGTAACTGTCAAATTTTTATTTTAAGTCCTGGCATTTATGCAAACATCAGACTCGTGTAATGAAAAACCTACTCAAACCCAATATGATACCTAATAAAAATCTCATGCTTAACATATCCAAAACTGAATTTCTGTTTTTATTGCACTCACTCTTCTCACAATCTTCTCTATGTTAGTAAATTGTTATTCCAGTCCAAAATAAACTCAGGACAAAACAAAACAAAGCAAAAAATGAAACCCAAAAAAACTAAGAACCAAAACCTTGATGTTATCTTCAATTCTTATCTTTTTCTCTTACCCCACATCAAATAAGTCTTGGCCTTACTGTCAAAAAAATATGTAGAATCTGTCTATAATTCACTACTCCACTTCTTCCTGAATTGTTGCAATAATTTCCCTTCAGATTTCCCTGATTCTTTTCCTGAGGCCCTAAAGTCTATTCTCAAAACAAAAAGCAGAGCATTTTTTAAAAAGTAAATCATATCATGTCATACGTCTGCTTCAAGGCTTCAGTATCTTTCAAATGTAAGAAGGTACTCAGAGATTTACATATATATATATATCTATATATATCTATATATATATATATATCCCAGATACAAGACCCTATAGGATCTGCTCCCCCTCCTATGGCCTCATCACTCTGATTTTGTTTACTGCTTCTCTCTTTGGTCAGTCCATTCCAGCCACACTGGCTTCATTTCTATTCCTCCAATAATCTATGTATTCACTTGCCTCAGGGACTTTGCACCTGCTCTTCCATGTGCCTAGAATATCTTTCTTCTTTGTAAGTAGAGCTTTTTTCTCTTCATTTCCTCCCTCAAAGTTATTGTTCTCTAAGAGTCCTTTCCAGCATACCCTCCTGTATTTTTCTCTATACAACTTGACACATATTGTTTTGATATACTTTGTGTTTTATACATGCATGTATGTGTGTATGTATCCCCACTTTTCTTGAATGAAAAATCTACAAAGGGAGAGAGTTTTGCCTTTTTTTGGTGTAACTCAATAAAAATGTTCAGCATATAGCTATTATGCAATAAATATTTCTTGAATGATTTCTCTTATTGTACCTTTGATTTTTGTTAATCAGATTTATTGCACCAAGATTACTTTTGCTGGATCTAGAAGTTCATATAAATAGAAAATACAATAGATATTCTTTTGCATTCAGATTTTTTTTACTCAGCATAATATTTTTAAGATCTACTCATCCTGTTGAATATAATAGTGACACATATATAGGTGAGTAGAATTACTTTGGAGGGATGTACTACATTATGTTTATCCATTCTCCTGTTAAGGAAGAAAAATGGGTTACTTCCATATTGAGTTTATTATGAATAAAGCTACTAGGAGAGTAAGTCAGAAAGAAAAAGACAAATACCGTATGCTAACACATATATATGGAATTTAAGGAAAAAAAATGTCATGAAGAACCTAGGGGTAAGACAGGAATAAAGATGCAGACCTACTGGAGAACGGACTTGAGGATATGGGAAGGGGGAAGGGTGAGCTGTGACAGGGCGAGAGAGAGTCATGGACATATACACACTAACAAACGTAGTAAGGTAGATAGCTAGTGGGAAGCAGCCACATGGCACAGGGATATTGGCTTGGTGCTTTGTGACAGCCTGGAGGGGTGGGATAGGGAGGGTGGGAGGGAGGGAGACGCAAGAGGGAAGACATATGGGAACATATGTATATGTATAACTGATTCACTTTGTTATAAAGCAGAAACTAACACACCATTGTAAAGCAATTATATCCCAATAAAGATGTTAAAAAAAAAAAAAGCTACTAGGAGCATTTATGTTCACAGTATTTTTGATCATATACATCTATTTATCTTGAATAAATCCCTACAAAGTAGAATTACTAGTTCATAAGAACTATCAAAACTATTGCCAAAGTTGTACCATTTTGCTTCCCCTCCAGCAGTGTATGAAAATTTTGGTTGCTTCATATTGTCACTAAAATTGGTCTTTTTTTACTTTTACCCATTCTAAACTATACATAATGTTACCACATTGTGTTTTTAATTTGCACTTCTAAAATAGATAGTGAGGCTGGGCAGTTTCTCATGGGTGTAGTGGTCATTTGTATACAATTTTTGTAAAATGTCTATCTTTATGAAATAATAATCAAGTTTTTTGCACATTTTTATTGAATTTGTTCTCATTGGAATTGTTCTAAGATTATCAAATATTTTGCGGAGTACTTTATGCATTCTTAAATGTCATTTATCAAAACATGTATTAGCAATGTTATCTCAAAAATTGTGGTTTGCCTACTCATCTTCTGAACATGTGTCATGGGAAAAGCAGGATTTTTAAAATTATTATTTTGAAGTCAATTTTTTTTCTTTTATGGTTGGTGTTTTCTGTATCTTAATTAATAAATCATTGCCTACCCTAAGGTTGCAAAGATACTCTTCCTCACTTTCTTTTGGAGGTGTCAACTGAAAAGTAATGCACAACCTAAAAGTTGAAAATTATGTCTTATTTGGCAGACAAAACTGAGGACTTAAGCCCAGGCCACAACATCTCCTCTAGAGACTGCTCCAAAGAGGTAAGTGAGGAGTCAGGATATATAGGAGCTTTTGCAACAAACACCAAGTAGTCGGAACATCAAAAGATTACTGTTAATTAAAGAAAACCAGGTATCTCAAGTTAAAGAATTTAGTGCTTTTCTATGTATGGGAAGATGCAAGAGTCTGGGCTCACTGAAATCATTCCTTTGATATGCACCTCAGCTATATGGGGCCAGTATCTTGTGCTTTCTCATCCTGAGTCTCCTCAGGGTGCATTGTTGAGGGGTGGCTACAGTGGCTGGGGTCTTGATGGCAGGCATCCTGTTTCTACCCTGAGTTCCCTCAGGGCTCACCTTCTGGGCGGCTGTAATGTGATGGCTTGGTAGCTGCAACATTCTTTGTTTAATGATATGTCAGGCAATATTTTTCATTCACAGAAGCATTATAGTTAAACTTTTATGTTTAGGGCTATTATACCTTTCAAATTAATTTTTGTGTACATGTGAGGTATGGATTGAGGTTCATTTTTTTCACCCATATGAGTAGTCAATTTTTATATCACTATTTTTAATAGCTTTCTTTTCCACATAGACTTGTTTTGGCAACTTTGTTGAAAACCAATTTACCAAGTAAATCCAGGTATCTTTCTGGATTCTCTATTCTGCTCTGTTGATTGTTTTGTCTTATCCTTAGATCAATACCACAGTCTCTTGATTAATGTAGTTTTATAGTAGCCTTTTAAATTATGGTAGTGTTATTACTCATTTATTTCTCCCTTTTAAATATAAATTTGACTATTACTTAAAACTGATTATTCATTTGAATTTTTGAATCAGCTTGTTAATCTTTATAAAGGAGAAATCTGCTAAGACTTTGTCTGAATTATATTACAATTTTAAAACAATTTGCAGAGAATTGGCATCTTAAACAATTTTGAGTTTTTCATTCCATAAATATAGTGTGCATCTCCATTTAATTATGTTTTCTATAATATCTCTTAACATGACTTGTAGTGTTCAGTATATAGGTTTTGTACATTGTGGGTCACCTGTTTTCCAATGAATGAAAACAGTATTCCATATGTTTTTTCCAGTTTTGTAGTAGCCTGGGTGAGAGGCCTTGTCTAGTACCAATGATTCTATCATGTCTGGAATTAGACGTCCCTTTACATTTTTCTTTGTTTCATTTTTATCTATACTTATTTTACCTCTGTCAGACACCAACTTATCTTTTACATATTACTTAATGTATTAAATACAAACCTTGTTCATTTTTCAGTTTCTCTATACCATACCCTATGTAAAATCAGCACCCACCTTCAAGACAATGCCATTCATAATTTGCTAATACCCTTATCAAGCTCCCAGAACTAGCAGAAGTTTGAATTGAAGCCCTGAGAACTTCATGGCCTTCAGATCCTATATGCCACACTCAAACCTCATAATAAAATTATATAGCATGGTGCTTAATATCTGACCCCATAGAACTTACGACTCCTTGATATAACTAATTTCCATTTCTTGACTTCCTATATGTTTTTATTTTTCCAAAGTCAAGGATATATATTAAAATTGATTTGCATTTAATCCACAGAGTAAATATTTAATATGTATTCATTGAATTAAAAAATTATTTTTCAATATGAACTGTTGATTGAACAAAAAACCCTACATTTCCCAAATTCTTCCTAATATTTTAATTACAGAAATCACTAGAAATACACTAGTTTTCTCTCTTTTTTTTTTTTTTTTTTTTTTTGCAGTACACGGGCCTCTCACTGTTGTGGCCTCTCCCGTTGGCTCCAGACGCTTAGGCTCAGCGGCCATGGCTCATGGGCCTAACCGCTCTGCGGCATGTGATATCTTCCCGGACCGGGGCATGAACCCGTGTGTCCCCTGCATCGGCAGGTGGACTCTCAACCACTGCGCCACCAGGGAAGCCCCTAGTTTTCTCATTTTAACATTATTTCCTATAAATTATCTAAAGGAAATAGCAACCAGTGAGTTTCAACAAGTATTGACATGTTTTACTTCCATTTAAGGAAGACAAAATACTTGCAAAATGTCTATATCAGTTGCCCACATAGAGCTCTCTTTTCTCCTCAGCAATAGAGCTCACTCTTGACAAGGGATAGATCTGTGCACAATTTGCTTTGTCTTGATTAGTTTTCAAGATCACCTGATTCTATGTATAGCAATCTAAAGAAAATCCTATGCTGTATTTATGACCCCTTCCTCTGAGCATTACTCTCAAGTTGCCATAGCAATGCTCTGTTAAATCAGAAATTGTACAGTAGGATTGAGATAGAGTCTGAAAAATTGAGGCAGCACTTGTTTGTCAGATCCCTTCCCCCCATTTCTTGAGATCTTGCCCAAGTGTAGCTGTGCTAAATTTTAATTTTATATCTGGTTGCATCAGTCAAAACAAATTATTTAAACAACTTAAAATTATGGTTTCTTAATTAGAAAAATATAATAATATGCTTATAGGGACATTATTCATAATAGTTAAAAGTTGAAGAAACAAAAGTTTTTTATATAAATGCTGAGCAACAGCAATGAAAGTAGTGAGCAATACAAATGAAATTTATCTTAAAGAACTTATTAAGAGTTTTACTATTACCTGATAAATTCAGGAATATAAATACTAGCAGAGAGAGAAAAAGTAAAAGAAATTTGAAGGCATTTTGCAGGAAAATAAGGGTCATTAAGTTGAAACAACCTATTTTTTTAAAAATTCTGTTAAAAAGAATTACTGACGTGACAAATTTCAAGAACCAGATATGCTTGGGTAATGTGTGACTTTCAGTAATTATGTTGCCTCATCTTGGTAAAGGGATCATCACTTAAGTTGGGGTTAAATGCAGTAAAAATTAAAGTCTCCATTATCTTGATTTATTTAGTGCCATTAGAAAAAATTACCAAAGAAATATGGGATCATGAAGCATTAAATGAAAGAGAATTAACATTAGATCTTTAAAAAATTAAGTAAATATAACAGACACATTCTCTCTCTTCTTCTTCTTCTCCTTCTTACGCCCCTCCTCCTCCTCCTCCTTCTCCTTTTCCCCCTTCTCCTACTTCTTCCCCTTCCCCTTCCTCCTCTCCTTCCCTTTCCCCTTCCTCCTCCTCCTCTTCTCCTTCTTCTTCTTCCTCTCTCTCTCTCTCTCTCCTGCCCCATCTTCTTTCTTGCTCTTTTCTTGCTTTCCTTCTCTTGCTCTCTTTTTATATGTTTTTTTAATTCTTGACAAATCATCCAAGCTTGTGTAAAAAATTTATCTAGGGCTTCCCTGGTGGCGCAGTGGTTGAGAGTCTGCCTGCCGATGCAGGGGACATGGGTTTGTGCCCCGGTCCGGGAAGACCCCATGTGCCGCAGAGCGGCTGGGCCCGTGAGCCATGGCCACTGAGCCTGCACGTCTGGAGCCTGTGCTCCACAACGGGAGAGGCCACAGCAGTGAAAGGCCGGCGTACTGCAAAAAAATAAATAAATAAAATATCTATATACCAGTGTCCCTTAACTTTGAATAGATGGCAATGAGTCTCTAGTCATTTGAATTTAGTTTCACTATTTATTCTACGATTGTCTCTTTGCATAAAGTATACTACATTTGAATATCTATTTGTCTTTTCTATTTATGCCTGGGTATTGGTAATAGTTTCTTTACATTGGAGAATATTTATAGGAGCATATTGCAATGAAAGACTTGGAGTATATTTTTGCTCATTAATTTTTATTTTATTATTATTTTATTCTGGAAATTGTCACCACTATATTTGACTGGTGCTATTCTAGGAGAGTAGTGAAAAGTTTCTAGACTAAAAAGATAGAGTATCTATTACAAATCTCACATCTCATGTTTGATACTTAAAGTCATTAGCATAGAGTTTCTTAACTTTGTATGCATAGGTCACTAAGGTGTCCATGAAAGGTCTTTACTGTCAGTGAACCCTTTGAAATTTAAAGTATTATATTCTGAAGAAAAAATTTCTTTTTATCAGAATACAAAAGCCTATGCCAAAGTGTCTAAGAATCACTACTCTCGTCACGTCTTCCATCATGTCTTCTGAATCAAATGAGTTACCAGTTCTTTATAAAAATTTTAAAATTATTCTTGCTATAACAAAAATGGCTAAGTATTGCAAGATGCTGCTGCAAATTTTGCAGTCTCTACTTATGATAATATTTGTTTCACTCTTTAAGCTAAAAAGCAAAAATTGGGTCCATCTCACCAAGTTACATGTCGGCTAGAACCTGGAGCAGATTTAAATCACTGCCATAGACAGGACTATAGGTGAGCAGAGACAAGGAGTAGAATCCACAGATGGCTAAATCTAGATTCATTGACAGGTTTAAAAACCAAGTAACTAAACCTGAAAGCTTATCCAAGTATGAATTTTATTGTAAATACAGAAGGTGTGTAACTGAAACTACAGAATTTGATGGAAAAGCATCGATTGTAGAATATAATGTGTCTTTGTAACTGAGAAATCCAGTTAACAAAGAGTGATTAAATAACAAACTGTGAGGAACAGGAAAATAAGAGAGTGAGTATATGAGAATACTCCTGGAGAGAGTGCTCACTACAGACTTTTAAAAAAAAATCTTGTTCTTATTACTGAGTATATAGTCTTGTCAATAGCATTTAAATGGCAGATGAAAGCTACTCTTCAGAAATAGTTGGAATACAACATAATAATAGGATATACAATAGAGAGATGAAATTGGAAGGCAAGTTGGGCAGAAAAATCTAAATATATCTAGAGAAAAAAACCCTGAAGAGAATTGACAGTGACTGTCTGGCCAGCACAGAAAAAGTTATTTTTTAAAAAGTGAGAACAAGAAAGTTGTGAATTCTCGGGGGAAAATATACTTTCCCTTCACTTGGCAGGATTAGAAGGATTATTTGATGCAAAGCTACAAGTTGAGAGCTGGCTAAGCAGCCTGTGATGACTTCATGGCCCATAAATTCTCAGAAGGCAGTAACTGTAGCAGATCATAGTACAAGCACTAGGCCAACAGGTGGGAGTTGGTGAGGAGATAGCTGCTCTTCCGGGATGTAATGGAGAGGATTTTCAGCCCATTTCTAAGATCCATTACCTGCTGTATGTGCACGAAAGGAAGAGGGCGGGCATATGCATTGATGAAAAATTGTCCAGTACTAGCCTTAAATAAGCCCAGAGTCAGTTTAGTCACTGGAATTCTGAACAGATATGGGATTGTTAAATCTGAATCAAAAGCAACACACACCTCAAAGTTTCACAGGTGCGTGAAAGGATTCAGGATTGCAAAAGCTGTGATGACCCAGGAAACGGCTGTATCTCTCTGTACAGGCACAGTTAATGTCACTTTGGGTGAAAAACGCTGTTTTACAGCACATTAAATTTCTTAATAAAAATTTATGGTGCCTTGTTATTCTAAATTTCATATATTCCAAGGTTCACTGGGAAAGAAACGACCATGCAGCAACATTCCAAGATTTGAATTTTATGGAGAAATTTATGAAAGATAGTTTAAAGTTTTTAAGAGAGATGCCCTTCTATAGTGTATAGTTTAAATATTCATTCAGTTGGAAATTGAGGCTTAGAGGAATGACCCCATAGTGTTGCATTTTGCTCTGCAGTGTTGTTAAAAGCTAAGATTTAAGTTTCTGTACTGAGGACAAAGACCAGGTGTAGTTTGAAGCAATGCAAGGTGAGAGGAAATATCCCTGACTATATTATAAATGTAGCACTGTTAAGTGTAGGAGCAACTAAATCTGAAAGCTTATCCACGTATGAACTTAATCTTAAATATGAAAGGTGTGTAACTGAAACCACAGAACCTGATGGAAGAGCATCAATTGTAGAACACAAGGTGATTGTGTAACTGAATTTGACAGATGTAGATGGACATAGAAAGGTGGAGGTCAGAATTTCAAAATTACAGAGCAAAATGTCTTGTTTTACTTTCTGCCACACATCTAAAACTAGAGTTGAAGTTTCCTGAAAGCTTTCATCCTAGAGAAATCAATCTGGCATTCTAACTTTTAAATAAAGAACTACAACAGATTTAGATGGGTCTCTCAGTTTCAGAACTATTGCCATTTCTGTCAGGATTACTCTTTGTTGTGGGGTCTGCCCTGTGCATTGTAGGATGTTTAGCATCATTCCTGACCACTACCCATTAGATGCTAGTAGCACCCGTTTCCCCAGTTGTTAGAGATGTTCCCTGAAGGACAAAATTGCCCTCCATTGAGAACCACTACTTTGTGCTACAAGCATATAGTTAAAATAAGACAAGGACACTGCTGAACATCCTACAGTGTGCAAGACAGTTCCCCAAAACAAAGAATCATCCAGTTCAAAATGTCAATTGTGCTGAGATTGAGAAACCCTACTTTAGAGTAACCGAATTAAAATCCTTTCCTTTAGGAGTAGATGTCTATGAGCAAACACATTTTTAAAAATATAAAACAAACAAACACAGTTTTGAGGTATAGAGGAGTGAAAGGCTAAATAATCAAAATTTAATCCTAAAATTATCATCACATCAGAAGCAAACCCTGAGAACATCAAACATAAAAAACAAATATTAGAAGATCAAAGTATCTGAAACAACACTGAGTTTTTCTGAGTTCCCATCTTAATTAAACAAGACACACAAAACTTTTAAGTATGATGCATAAGGAAAAGATCTGATTAGATTTCCCAAAAAGTATAAAGCAACCAGTATGTAGTCGACATTAGCTTCCATCCTCTTAGTGAATAGCTATTGGAAATGCAGAGGGAGAAATTTTGAAAATGCAAATTCTTTAAAAAGCCTGGAGTGGAAGGGTACAGCTTCCTCCTCATCAATCTCAATGGCTCCAGAGGATGTCTTTGATACACTGTTCAATGTTATCAAAGAACATTATAGAGGATGAGTTTCCAGAAATGGAAATTCTACTGAACTGTAAATGATCACTTTCCTTCCAGCATACACGCTCTATGAAACCGCTGGTTCTTGCACAAGTTACTTTAAAATTCCAGCCATCCTAGTGACTGTTACTAAACATTACAGGTTCGTCCAACACAATGCAGGGACCCCCTGCCTCCTGTCCTCTGCAATTGAAGCATATTACACAGTAGCTGTCCCTTTATTCCTAGCTACGCTCACAATTGGCAAAAATAAATCGCCTCTTAAAATAATTATTTTCCATTACGATGTCTTGTATCCTAAAATTGTTAAGTCATCAAGAAATTTTCTCCATGTGTAATATAGCTATGTAGAGCATTTTAACCAAATAGTCAGACTTGGGCTGTATGAGTCAAAGAATTCTAAACATTTGTCAAAAACCTCAAGCATGTTAGTTACCTTGTCTGAATCTCAGTTCTCATATCTATAAAATGGTGATATCAAAACACGTCCTGCCTACTCAGAGCTATTGTTAATGTAAATACCCTTTAGAAATTATCATGTAGAGTAAAAGATTTGAGGCATGTATTCACTTTTAAGTTAAGAACAAGATACAAGTACCTTCTTTCTCTACTGTTCTACAAATTATATTGATGTTTTAAATTAGTATATATGAAACCAAAATTTAGTATACAAACAAATCGTAAGCTTTCCTGAGGTCTCATCTTAATACAAAATATTTTTAACAAATAATGCTTAGAGAGAAGATCAGATTTGAATTTCTAAGAACAAATATAAAACGACAAACGTGCAGTCAATATTAGCATCCATTCTTATTGAAAAGTAAGAAACAAAATGTCATTACTTTTAGGTTATGCATTTGTAGGTGTAAACATAACAGATTACAGATAAAATTCTTAAAACACTATCCAAGTTGTTGAATACAAGATAACACAGACTCACACAAAAGTAATGGCTTACTACTCTAATAGAAAAAATTGGCTAGAAATTTTAATGAACATTGATCCTATTAACTACAACAAAAATATTTTTTAAAAGAAAGAGGCTTAAAATGTTAGGGATAAGTTTTCAGAAAACTTTTGCCTAAATAATTTATCTAATTATATGTATAAATGGGGTAGCATAATGTGTCCCTGGATGTAACATATATGAAATATCAGTTTACATGCTCCCTTTTTCTATTAAAACTTTGCAGGTGATTTTTGCTTGAAGAAAATATTTCACCCTTGCTTAACCACTGTATTGGACACTGGTGTCCTCCAGTTGTAAGACAGTTTTTCCCACATTTTTACTACAGTGCAACGTTAACCTATATTTTTGTTTATCTTCATGTGCTATTCAAAATAGAATTCCTTATATAGCATCTAATATTTGAAACAATCTTATCATGTTTTATATGCCTAAGTATAAATATCTAAAGCTGATATTCTTCAGCTTTCACTTATCAAACCCACTGAAAGAGATTACAATTTACACTTTGTCTAAATCAAATTTCTTTTGCATCTCTACTCCTCAAACCAATTCTATGTTGTCTTCATTTTACCCACCATCTTCACATGTATTGTCTTATTTCCAAAAATTGTTAATATTGGTGGATTGATTTCATAATCCTATGAAAACAGTCTACTTATGTGTTAACTTTATGATAAATTATTAATGTAATCCTGAAGTTAGCCTCAAGAGGAAAAATGCTCACTGACTACTGCAAAGGAAAATGATTCAAACAACCTAGTCCTAAATAAATAGCGAGTGGTGTAAAATTAATGTTGCTACCGATTTAGTGGTTTCACGGCCATTCGTCAGGAATTAATGCAAGGTCTCGAAGGATCCCAAAGTCTCAAATTACTATATAGGGTCTATATTGTTAGAGCTTAAGGAATGAAAAATTGTTAAATGGAATATATATGACTTTGCCAAAAAATCCAAGAATACAACTGCATAACAAGTTCTGTTTATACAAATGGATTAATAATACAAAAGAGCTTAAAGTCAAATAACTCCTCCCTTTATTTCAAAGCTTGAAGGTCAAATAATTCCTCCCTTTATTTCAAATGAGACCCAGATAGTTCTAAATAAGGGTTAAACATATTTTCTTCTAACTTTGTCTCTGGTGTTTTTTTCTGATCTGTCTTCCGGCTTCCCTTGTCTTTTGTGACAATATGTTAATTGATCCCTTTTTAAAAAGTTTATAACTGAAAGCTATCTTTAAAAGAGGAGTTTAATTAGTAGTGACACAGATAAGTTCAAGGGAAATGTTTTATGAAATAGCAATCATGATTATATGTGACCTGAATCTCTACAGACTTCTTGCCCCTTTCCCAAAGCCACAGTTTCTATTCATACTCAATGTCCACTTATTAATTAAAGCGGATTTTATAGAAAACTATGTTGATTGTTGCACGTTCCTTTTCTTCTTTCTGACTTCAATGTGTTTATTTTCATTATGCAATCTAGTGCCACTTGTAATTATGAAAAGAAAATAAAAATGAAAGTAAGTAAACCTCTTTGGAGAACTAAGGAGATTCTTTGTAGAAAAACAGCCTGTTTTCTTCTGAGTAAGACGGAGGAGATGGAGTGGGATAGAGTACATTTCACATTAAATGGGGTAGAGGCAATGATCCTCAGTCGTGGCTGGACAAGAAGGCAATGTAGAAAAGAGGAACTTGTCACTCAGACAAATTAGTTACTAAACCCCAAGATTCCTGTTTTATGTGTGGTAGGCTAAAGGATTCAAGCTAGATAATTGCCAGGCATTATCTTATCTTACAAAAGCTGGATAATTTTTAAAGGGCCCGTTGGAGCAGTTTGGAAGACTATACTGTGAAAAACATCAAGTGATTGAAATTTTTCGTTAATATTAAGTAAAATAAAGCCTAAGAATATTGGGGGAGGGGTGGTGATTTTGTGCTTAAAAAAATCACAGACTGTACATTATAATTCTTTGTATTAAAACTATTTGCCATGAAATGAAGAAAGGCAGTGACAATGGGAAAAAGCATCAGTTTGTCTAATAGGTTGTAGTTTCTGGTTTTCTGGTTTAAGAGTTTGTGCCAAGGGTCTTAAAAAATAACCTGGGAAATGATATCTTTGGAGGAAACAAAATATTTGAAAATTGGGGCAACTTACTGATCTGTTCAGATTTTCTTTTTTAAGAAGAGAGAAATAAAGAAGGTAGGAGTCACTCATAGTTTAGTTTGGGAATTTGAGATGGTTATTATCATGTTTTGTAGTGGACAGATTTTAAGGAGGCCTCCATAATCCTCATATTCTTGTATAATACCTTCCCTTTTAGTGGTGGTGGGATCTATGAACTGCTTCTTATAAAAAAAAATTTGTAAAGTTTTTTAGGACATAAATCCTAATATTACATTTTATAAGATTTCATCTTGGAAGCTCACACTTTTTCTCTCTTTCTGTCTTTGAAGAGGCCATGTTGTGAGAGGGCATGTGTAGAGTTCCACATGGTGAGGAAATAAGGGTGGCCTCTAGAGACAGGATGGCCTGATAGCCAGCAAGAAGCCAGGGCCTTCAGTCAGACAGCCACAAGAAAATGAATTCTGTCAACCATTTCAGTCAGCCTGGTAGTAGATTCATTGTCAGTTGAGTTTCCAGATGAGAACTGAGCCCTTGCCAACTTCTTGATTCTAACCTTGCATAGGACCCAGTTAAGCCATGCCCAGATTCCTGATTCAGCTAAACTGTGAGATAATGGATTTGTGTTGTTTTAAGATGCTAAATGTGTGGTATTTTGTTACTTAACACAAAAATCTAATGCATTATTAAAGAATAGTGGGAAAGAATGGGCAATTGTTTGTGTATCTGAAAAATGGGAATTATTATACACTGGACTGAATTAAGTAAGTTTATTCTTATCCTCTAATTCTGCAAAACAATCTTATAAGGTAAATTATGTTTTATTTTATAAATTAGAATATTTGTGCACAGAGATATTAATAAACTTACCTAACTTACCTAATATACATAAGGAATTGCCAAATCATACAAATCCCATCTGTATCATGTACTGGTTCTTTCTCATCTTGGACCTTTATAACTGGAATAGCCCTCTTCCTCTCATATACTGGAAGAACAGAACATTTGTTTATTCTCAAGGCTCAGTTCAAGTATCATCTGCAGCAGAAAACCTTAGTCTGGATTAAGGACATCTATTTATTTCATATTTATTTATATATTCATTCAATATTTTAACCAGTGTCAGTTAATCATGAATTATCTGCCTTGTATCTTTAGTGTTGATGATAGTAGTGAATACAACATGCAAGGTTCTTGATTTCATGAAGTTTATTTTCTAATGTGAGATGTAGATAATATATAAATAAAATAAGTTGACCTTTAAGAACCACACAAGCTATGCAAAAAAATTGAAATGATTGATAGAAATGAACTGTATGTCTATTTTACTTTAAGCAGGTAGAAAAGCTCTAAATGAGGTGACCTTTAACTTTGATGTACATGACAAAAGAATTCAGCTATGTGAATTTCAGAGGAAAGAGAAGTCTTCACAGAAGAAACTACCTATGCCAAGGCCCCACCCTGGGGTGCTGAAGAATTTGAAAGAAGGCCAGAGTTGCTAGATCATAGAGATTAAGCAGAAAGGTGGTCAGAGATGATATTGCAGAGTGAGATGGAAAAAAGATCCTAAAGTACTTTTAAACCAATTCTCACATACTTGAATGCTGCCAGGAAGTCACTCAAATTAAGAAGTATGTGCAGGAGATTGTTAAACTTGACAAGAGAACACTCTGGAATCGTAGAAATGAAGGACAATTTGAATGGACTAGGGAGTGATAATGACGTGAGCATGTATAGATTATTACTGAAGGTCATTCTTTCATTACGTTTGCTTTGAAAGAGAGGAGAAAGATACAGCAGAGGGTATGTGGATTAAGATCATATATATGTGTACTATTGGAAATGATGTAGTAATGAAAGAAAAAAATAACATTTATGATGAAGCAGAGAGAGGACCTATGGCAGTAGAAGCACCCTTGAGAAGAACAGAAGGAATGTAAAGAGCACAAGAAGAGAGATTTTTGATGGGGAATTAAAGTACAGATGTTAGGAGGGTGGAAATTGAGGGGGTAATATTGTCCTTGCATTTACCTCAGTCATGGCATTTATCAATTTATGATTATTTTCATTTTCTATGTTCAGTTTCATTTTCTACTGTAACAATCAAAAGTTAAGTTTCATGAGAGCAAACTTTAGGTACTTTGTCTATTAATTCACAAAGCCTAATACAGTGTCTAACACATTAATTTAATTTTTACATAAATGACTAGATCTGTAAACGTATGTTCTTTTCACTGCGCTAAGTGGACTCTGAAAAATTAAGATGGAACTTTGAAGCCTGCTTACTGTTTTTCTTGTTTGTTTCATTTAATTTTCATTACTTCATATTTATTAAATGGAGACAGTACTCTTAGAAGAAAAAAATGACTTTTAGAACTATCACAAATAAATTATTCTGATCTTGAGTCAGAGTTTTACTATTCCTGAGTAGAAAGCAATGGGGGGAAAAACAGAAAAACAAAAAACCCAAAACCAACATATGCCACATTCTATTATGTTAAATTTTTAAAACTCTATAAGTAAAAAAAACACAAAAACAGAAACAAAAAAACTCTTTATAGGATAAAGTTGCCTTTTCTATGCCTTCCCTAAACTCAACATCATGCTTTCATATAACTTATGTCATTTGTTCTTTTTTTACACACATAAGGAGCATATGTAATGTTTATTACCTATTATTATTTGGATGCAATTTCAAAGTCCCAGGTATTTTTAAGTGACTTCCAAATTCCCAAGACTGGTAAATAGCTGAACGAGATTTTCTGTTATTGAATTCAGTTCTGTTCCTATGATACCCATGATCTAATATGCATTTGTGTGTCTATTTATTTCTTTTTATGTACGTAGGAAGTCAAATAATAGGTGTTTAAACATTATAGATAACAACATCTTAATTACAATGAAACATGCATTATGCTATAGTCTTTTTTAATCAATTTACTCTAAAGGTCAATATGTTGACAAAGTATTTTTAAATTTAATATTTATATGTTAGAATTGTATCCAGAAAATATTTAGAAAATTCTCAGCAACTTGGAGATGTGTTGAATTCAATTTTTACTCTTTAGCTTACTGTCAGTTTCTTTAAATGCTCTATTCTTATATATCTTTATTTGGTAAGGCAGACAACCACTTTAAAACAATGATGAAAACATTTTAAATTAAATATTAGTAAAGTGAATTTTTTCATTTTTTTTAAAAGAAAACATGTTCACCTCTGTCTAGCAAATTCCCCTCACCCTTACTTTCCCAACCTTGACCCAAACACCCTCTTTTCTTTATTAATAGATTACATACTTTATTAATGATGTAGAATCCATGTGATAGAAACTTTTTTTTACCTTACATTAAGAAACTATAAAATAAATACATTCATACCCATATTCCTTTTTCCACCCTGTTACATTTGATGCTGTGTTTCTCCTAATATCTAAGTCCGTGGGCCATAAATGAGTAAATAACTGCTACTTATCTAGACCTTAATATATAAAAATCTATGAAACTGGAAATATATGTGAAATGACTGTTTTTAGATGGTAGGTAATATAGACTGTACAAAACTGTGAGCACCAAAAGAAAGGAAAAAAACACAAAATGAATCCAAGATTGTTCTAGATTTCTGCTCAAGGTCACATTCTGGATGACACCAAGGGGATGCAGAGACTAAGCAGAGAATGGAGATGCTGGGCAGGCAATGATCAAAGGTCTGATGCAGCTGAAATTTCTGGACAGAATTTAAGGAAGGAGGAAAGTATGAAGAGAAGAAGCTCCAGAGGTTTGTACAGACTCCTTGTAAGTCTGTGGCTGATAATAAAGTTGACTTCATAAAGCCTGGCAGGAAAAGGTACAGGAAAACTCTGATCAAAACAGAGATTCCAGAGGTTGCATAGAAGATGCAGGATATCTAATTAGGCAAAGTGTAGAGACTTTATTAACACCACAGGAACTCAGCTGACACACACACAGAAAAGAGTTAAGAGTAGGGATATCCTAATTATATAATACATACAACTCTAGACCTGCCCTAATAATGCTTAATACGTGCCTCAAGGGGGTCAATCTGAGCTAACCTTAAAAACTACCTGCCAGGAAAGCAAAACAAATTGAAAAAAACAGAAGCTTCTCTAAAGCAGCATAAAAACTGTTCAGAGTAGAATACATGATTATCAGCATTTAATTAAAAACCACTGGATTTTAGAAAAAGAAGGAAAATACACAAGAGAATTTATTTCTTTAATAAAGGAATGGGAAAGGATTTAAAGGTGTTTAAGATGTATTTAACAGATATCGAAGGTTAGGTAGCTATTATAAATATGTTCAAAGATATAATATGAAATATGCTTAACAAAATGAAAGGAAATAATAGCAAATATTAAAGCTATAAAATAGAAAATTTAGTACTAAAAATACAATATCTGATATGAAAAAATTGCTGAAAAGGATCATGTTCATAAGAGATAAGGCAGATGAAAGGATCACTAAACTTGAATGCAATCTGAGGAACACAGAACATTTTAAAATTAAAAAATAAAGTCTCTGTGAGCTGAGGCAATATCAAACAGCCTATAGCACACTTACATCTGAAGTTACAAGGAGAGAAGTATGAAAACTACACAGAAAAAAAGACCAAATAAAATAAACTATGAAAACCCAAATATTCAAATATTTGTTGAAAAAAGATAAAATTTACATTTCCAAGAAGTTCAGTGAATCTCAAATGGGACAAATGCATAGATGCCACTATGCAGCACAAAGTAGTTATATTATCGAAATAATCAAATACTGAGAATGAAAAAAGGTGGAGAAGAATCTTGAAAATAGTTAAACGTAGAAAAATTACAATAATAGAGACCACAGTTGACCTCTACTGGGAACAATGAAGGCCAGAAGACAATGGAGTGATATATTCAAATGGTTGAGGAAAAAAAATAAAAACTGTCAACACAGGACCCTACATCCAGAGATATATACACAAATATTTTTCAACTTGCAAAATGTAAAATACATATATATGAATAAATTGAGAGAATTCTTTGCTTCTAAATCTGCTCCTATAAATAATACTGAGGAAGTTCATTTTGAAGGAAATGGCAACAGATGGGAAAAAGTATGTAAAGGAAGAAATGGACAAGAAAAGAAATAGTAATTATGTAGGTGAATACAGAAGATTAAACATTTCCTTTTAAATATGGATGACAATATAAAGCAAAAATTACAGAAACTTATTGTCATATTTAATAGTAATAGCACAAAGCTTGGGAGTTCAATTGAAATATAAATTTGTAAGCCTTTTATAATATTTTTCATAAAAGGGAAAAATATTAATTCTAAATAGATTATAATAGAGATGCATAGTATAATTCCCCAAAAGAAAAATAAAGTAAAATAATGCAAAAGCTATACCTAGAAAGCTAAAAGGAAAAATTAACATAGAACAATGAAAGATAGTTAAATAACCCAAAAAAGGCAGGAAACAGAAAACATATTTTTTAATCAGTCAAAAGATGAAAAATAGATAATTTCTAATCAAATTATAAAGTTAAATACAATCATGTTGAAATTGCATTAAATTTAATGAATAAACACTCAAATTTAAGAACAAAGATGGTCAAACTATACAAGGTCTGTAAGAGATTCATTTTAAGTAAAAGGTGGAAGAGGTTGGCAAAAATAGATATGATAAAAGCAGTAAGCATATGAAGGTTATAGTAGCTAAACTAATATCAGGCAAAAGAAATTTAATGACCCAAATAAGTCACTAGGAGCCATGCTAAATGGAGTCATTTCTTTTTCTATCCTTTGGTTTCTATTTTTTTGGCCCCATAGTGAGGCATGTGGGATCTTAGTTTCCTGACCAGGGATTGAACCCACACCCCCTGCATTGGGAGCACCCAGTCTTAACCACTGGACCGCCAGGGAAGTCCCAATCCTTTGGTTTCTTAATCCAAGTATTCAAGCTAATATATAGCACCATATGATAATTATTGATTAGAATTGTACACTGCATGTGGTAGGATGATTCTCCATGCTTACAGGGTACCATTTCTTAGCTGACATCTCATCTGCCTCTTCAAAATTCTTCTCCATTTCTCTATTAGGACTTCAGCTTATAGGTCATGCTGTATGTAATAGGATCTTAGTCATGTATCCACTGACACACCTCCTTTTCTGCTAATTTGATTCCTTGGTCCAATGCAATATGTGGTGTTCCATGTCTCTAGATTGTAGAAACTATCTACAATATCTACAAAACATACTAGACAGACAGGTTTACATAGCCCTGGGGCAAGACTGTAAGTATGCACTCTTGTCTAGTGTTTGCGAATGTGAATTTTTGTTTTGTTTTTTGAGTAGCAAGCTCCTACACACTAAGGAATGGCTGAGAGAAATTGATGCCCAGAAGGCTAAGTAATGGTAACAATAGTCACAATAATGATAACAACTAATACTTAAGTAGCACCTACTGTGTGCCAGACCCTGATCTAAGCACTTTATCTTTATCTCAAATCTGGATGAGATCCTTTGGGCAGAGAAGGCAAATCTATACTCAGAATATGTGTTGATTTTAGTCAGATGGATCACTTTCAGTTCCAAGTTGGAAGGAGTACAGTATAGGCAATTTGCCACCAAAGCGTCTGGTTGATTTTCTAGAGTAAGTATAGGCAATTTTTTTTTTGTAAAGATCTAGAAAGTAAATGTTTTAGGCTTTGTGGGTTAGCAGTCTCTCTCGCAACTCAACATTGCTACTATTGCACAAAGGCAGCCATGGAAAATATATAAACATAAAAGAGGGATTAGGTTCCAATAAAAATTTATTTGTAAAAACAGGGCTGGATTTGCATCATGGGCCAGTTTGTCAATTCCTGGTCAAGAGAATGGTCTCATACAAGGGGACCTAGAGTTGGTTTCTGTTGCTGGTAGGTTACGTATTCCGCAGCAGCAGTACCTAACCAGTGTTGGTGAGTGGGCACCTTTGCTTGCCAGCAAAGGGGTGGTCAATTACAGAATCTGACTGTTGGAAACTTGCGGAATATTGCTAATTGATTTAGTACTTCATGAGTGGATGATTTATAAGGTGTTCGTCTGAAACTGAAGAGTTTATCTCCCACCTCTGGAGAGCATGTGTTTCCAAGGCTTCCAATGCACTTCCAACCTCTTGCTCACTTGTTCTTATTATCTTGAGACCATTGATATAATGGACCCCTGTGGTGTTCTCTGGATGTCCAGACCATCCAGGTTTCTTTGAATTTGAACTACACTATGCTGGGTGGGGGACAGACAGGTTTACATAGCCCTGGGGCAAGACTGTAAGTATGCACTCTTGTCTAGTGTTTGCGAATGTGAATTTTTGTTTTGTTTTTTGAGTAGCAAGCTCCTACACACTAAGGAATGGCTGAGAGAAATTGATGCCCAGAAGGCTAAGTAATGGTAACAATAGTCACAATAATGATAACAACTAATACTTAAGTAGCACCTACTGTGTGCCAGACCCTGATCTAAGCACTTTATCTTTTTATTTAGGTCCATAATGTTTCTGCAAATGAATCACTTCCACTCAAGATTATAATCTGTCTCACATCAGTGTCCTCTTTGCTGCTGCACCCTGTAGAGCCACTTTGTCTCAGAGTTTGCAAGTATTTATGCAAAAAATTAGCAATCAGAAATTGAAATTTATATAAATTATACTGGAAGAAGTAAATTTGGGGCTGAACTGTCCTTTTGAAAATAAGTTTTTCTCCTTTATTATGAAGGTAAAAATACTCCTTATATATTATTCATAAAAATATAAAATTAAATATGTATACTTCCCACCACTCCGATGCCCAGGTGTTACTTTGATTACCATATGGCGCATAAACTTTTTTTCTCTTTACCTTTTGACTCTTTCTACCCATTTCTCCCAACTCCCCAGCTCCCTGCCTCTGGCAACCACCACTTTCTGTATCTATGAGCTTGTTTTGTTTTGTTTTTTGAGATTCCACATATAAGAGAGATCTTATGGCATTTGTCTTTCTCTGACATATTTCACTTAGCATAATGCCCTTGAGGTCCATCCATGTTGTACCAAATGGCAGAATTTCCTTCTTTCTCATGGCTGAGTAATATTACATTGTGTGTGTGTATATATATATATATACCACATCTTTTTTTTTTTTTTTTTTGCGGTACACGGGCCTCCCACTGCCGTGGCCTCTCCCGTTGCAGAGCACAGGCTCTGGACGCACAGGCTCAGCGGCCACGGCTCACGGCCCAGCCGCTCCGCGGCATGTGGGATCCTCCCGGACCGGGGCACGAATCCGCGTCCCCTGCATCGGTAGGCGGACTCTCAACCACTGCGCCACCAGGGAAGCCCACCACATCTTCTTTATCCATTAGTCTATTGACGGACATTTGCTTCCATATCTTGACTATTGTAAATAATGCTGCAGTGAACCTGGTGGTGCATATAAATTTTCAAGTTAATATTTTGATTTTCTTAAGTATGTGAACTATTTTTGATCCCTTTTGATCGGATGCATTCCTTAGACAATGGCTGCAAATCACATATCTGAGACTCTAGTAATGCACATTAGTAAAGATACAACGATTAGCTCAGGAGGTACAATTGGAGCTACTCTTTAATTGAATTTCCATTAGTTCACTGTTATCCTCCAGAAACTATCTGTTTTTTCTATGGGTGCCTTGGATGAATTAAATTGTGATATGATGTGATATGATGAGAACCACCATTCCTGGATCCTTTAGTGGTGACTCTGATCTCTCCCATTCCCTCAGGAATATATGATTATTCTACTATATTGGCTAGGACACGAGGGAGGGGGCAGTTTCAGAGGTCTGTACTTGCCTGTACCAATACAATTGCTCTTATCCTACAAACAAAGATAGTGATGTGCCTGTCACTCATATTTGCATTCTAATTACACATCGAGGAACAAGAGGAATGACCATCATAGAATCTTTGTACCCAGGGGATTCACTCTGAGGTGGCCCTATTCCAGGACTCAGTCTATTAACTAGTTCCCATATGCCACCACTCTTACCATAAGTATAGTGAGGATCCTTTAAATCCTGTGTATCAGTTATCAATCCTAGCTTCTATAGTCCTCCAAACATGTAAATATTCTCCTCACACCAGTAACAGCTACTGAATAGCTATACATTCCTTTAGGAAGGCACTGAGTGGTTCCTTACCTTATACACCTGATGTAATGTTACAGAATACCTTCTCCTAGGATCTTCCTTCCCTTCAATGAATTCCACATCTGAACAATTAAATTTTGGAAACTGGGCAAGAGATTATACCTTTCTATAGGAGCAGGTGTCATCAGCCTCCTGAGAACACATACTTGATTTCTTTGGGTTGAATATTTTAAGCAATACCTTTGTCAACTGTCTTCTATCTTGCCTTAGGGATGCTATATTTTATTAAACATTCTCTTAGCTCTCTTCATGTCCAATCCTCCTTGCTGGCACTCAAATATTCTCATTTATTATGATCATTGTACCCATCCGGCTTCTGATGGTTAAGTACCACCTCGTAGACTTTAGTATTTTGGGTTCATAGCATCCCCATTACTAGTGGAAAGCTCAAATCGGCCACAACACCTTCTACATCAGCCCTGCACTAGAAGATGCAGGTATGGATAAGCTTCTCATTTTTCACTGGGCCATTACTACTATTGTAAATTTGATGTCCTCCAAATCCTCCAGTGGAACATAATCAGCTAGTGGGTTTTCTGGCCTTACACATTATATGCACTCTGCAGAATGACTAAACCTCTAGACCTTTTGATTCCTTCCCATGTCATTTTCTATGAAACATTTGGATTTCTATTTCACTTTGCATGGTCTTGCATTTTCCCCAAGTTTCTAAGGGTCATCCTAGCAGCATGTTTGAATTTTGGGGGAAGTTTTTTGTAGAATACTAAAATATGTGTCTGAAAATGTGTTCCCATATTGATAAATTGTCCATTATCAAACTTTATATTCTGTCCCCTACGATTCAGCATCTTCTGTCTCCTACCTATAAACACTCTTACTCCTCCTGGTAACAGTCCAACATTTATAGCTTCTGTGCTCCATTAGCAAGATTTCCTCTATGGGTTAGGTAGTAACTTAATTCTCGTTATTGACTTAATGGTTAGGGGGAAGTTGGGGATAACTCTGGTGGAGTGGGTTGTTTTCTTCCAGGGCAGAGACCTCTGCATCATCTTCAAGAAACTGAAAGTTTGTTAGCTCTTAAGAGAGAAGATTGTACGACCACTTCTACAAACTTGAAAATTCAGGGGAATCTGAGCATTTAATGCACCAATCCAGATGTCCCCTTTCAGTGACTTTCATTGCATGTCCTTTCAGTCAGAGTTCTGACCTTGACACAGCAGACCTGCCCAGTTTGAAATGTAACTTTCATTATAGTTCTGCTACACAATCACATCTTAAATCTGGATGTGATCCTCAGCTTTCTCTGCCCTCTAACTGCAGGAGACTGCAGTATCTTTATATGGTGCCAAGGAGGCTTTCTGGCTTTCACATTCAGGCTTTAATTACTGATTAATTATGTTTAGCCTTTCATTATCTTTATCCACAAAGTTCATGAAAGTGCCCCTAGCAAAAGCAATCCAATTCAAAAGCCATCAATTTAATTCCTTATATTTTTCAAATGAATGATGCATTGTGCCTGCTAGTGTATTTCCTTTTACAGATTATTCTATCCCAGTTCCCCATTAGGTAAAAGTCTTAACAATTGCATTGCCGTCTTATGCCGGAACTATCTGTGTTCCACTACCACTAGATGAAGTCGTCTTTCCCAGCTCTAAAATCCCAACTTGATGTCCACTTTCTCTTCCCACTACCATCATCAACTGTTACAGGTCAGTTACCTGGATAGCAGTCACTGAGATAGAAATTGATATTCAGGAAATTTGGGGAATGCCTACCTTTAAGAGAAGGGAAGAATGAAAAAGAATTTAGTTTGGATATTAAATTTTTAGCTTGGATACACAACAAGGAATTGTGAAACTGAGATGACCCTTCTGATTTATCTCTAGTTGGGGAAAAGAGTCAGAAATGCATATGTAACCCAAATAGTCCAGTCATTGGTTTTAGGCTTACCCAGGAAGACTGTGTGATTTTGTCAGCCATATCTAAAAAAGACTGAGAGTTGAGAGCTGTCAATTAGCACCACTCTCAGGAGCAGGAGTGAGGATTTGGGTGAGTAAAGTATCCATTACCTTAAGGTTACCTCTATTTTGTTTCATTTTACATGAATTTTCAGCAGCATTTGATACGGTTAGTCATGATTTCCATCAAATGATATTAGTAATGCTATTTGTTTTCCGTGTTTCTTCTATAGACACTTTTTCTCTTTACATATGGCTTCTTCTTTTCTCCTCTATAAACTTTCTTCTTAGATTATCTTATCCATTTCAAGACTTAAACATCATCTATATATTTGGATTCCATAATTCATGTCTTTAGTCCATATCTTTCCTCTGAGCTCCAGGGTCATATATACATCAGCTTGTTGGACAAATCCACTTTGAAGACTAAAAGTAACTTGAAATTAAATTTCAAAAGTAAAAAGAACAAATTTTTATTTGTTTCATTTTATTTCATTTTCATTGTTTGTGTTGTCAGTATTTGCCTGGAACACAGCAGACTTTCATTATATATTTTAGAATTATTTCTTAAATATTACTTTAATAAATGCTAATTGCTTTTCAAAAATAAATCATAGAAAGTTTGTGCCCTCATGGAAACTTCTACATTGAGCACACTATATATCCTGAAGACAGGCACATTTGATTTTTCAAATAAATCATGTTTAGAAGTATGAGCAGGACCCTTCCAGGTAAAGTTTCTACAGTCTTGTTTTGAGTACAGTCCTAGAGTATAGCCATCAAAGTTTAATTAAATCAACATTTCAGTTATGGCTCACTTATAATTCTAACAATTGAAACCTTGCTATTCTTATTTGACAACAAAACTCGTCATAGAAAGACTGTAAGAAAATTTATAATATTTAGGATTTTCAGAAAATAATTTTACTCATGCTGTTGCAATGTAAGCAAGTGAATTTATTTATATGGTATATTATTCTTAATAATATTCTGAAATTTAACTATTTCACAATTGAAATTCATAATATTTTGAAATTAAATTTGTCATCCAGTTATTAGTGTTGTGTCATATTTTTATACCTCATTATTGATAGAGGCCATATATTTTCCTGAATGTCTTTGATTGGTGTATCTTCCTTTTCAGCCATTTTCTCCATTCTGATAGTCAAGGATAGACATATATAACTATGTTTAAGTGCCACAGCCCCCAAATATCCATGTATTATTTTGTACATTGACTTCATTCAACATTGACTTCATTCCACTCATTCTTTTAATGTGGATGAGAATATCTTCTTCCAGGATCATTTAAAAGATTTCTTAAGAGGTCCCACTCATGCTTTTCTCTACAGGCCTGGATTAACCATTTCCTACTTGTCATTCATTGATTTGGGTCATTTGAACATTTTCTTATTACTGTGATTTAGTTCTTTACACAACCAGTTCTTATGGAGTACCTAATATATTCCAATCATTGTTCTAGGCACTGAGGTTACTTCAGCTAAAGAGAACACATAAAAACCCCACCTTTAAGAAGTAAATATTTTAGTTAGGAGAGATAGACACTAAACCATAATAAATGAGACAATAACTGCTGTTTAAAAAAATAAAGAAAATAGCAGGTAAGAAGAATTGAGAGTGTCATGGTAGTGGAGGAGGAGAATGTTACTGTTTTAAACAGTTTATATTTAACTATTTTTCATGATGGCAAGCCTCCTGGAAAAGGTATCATTGAACAGACTTGAAATAAGTGAGTGAAGGAGCTATATGGATATAAGGAGGAAGAGCATTCCAATTAGAGGGAACAGGTAGTGGAAAGGTTTTAAGCATCCCTGGCATTTCTAGAAATAACATCAGAGACCAATGTGGAAAGGATAGGAGTGAAGGAGAAGAGGTCAGGAAATAAATGGTAAGCATGGGACTAGAAGTGGGAGCAGGGCAGATTCCTTAATGACCTGAAGCTATAGTAAGAACTTTCATTTTTATTCTATGTCAAAAGGGAGACCACTAGAGGATTTTGGATAAAGTTATGAAGTGATCTGATTTTTTTAAAGCCCACTTTGGCTGCAGGATAAGAAACTATTTTAAAAACCTGGGTAGAAGAAGATGGTAGCTTTGACCAGGAGGAAAGTAGTGAAAAGAAGTTAGCTTCTGCACAGATTTAGAAGTGAGAGCCTAAAGGATTTCCTTTAAGAAATGGTAACAGTCAGTGACTAAAAGATATTTTATCTCTTTTATACTAAAATAAATTTCAGGTCATGTTATTCCATACTTACAAGAGACCTACCGCAAGGAATATTTAGTACTTAACAGAATGACTAAAGATAAAATATAGATAATAACCATTATATCACAAAATGACAGAAACTTGTATGGTTCTGTTGCCAAAGATAATATTTTCATAGGATAAATAAATAAATGTATATATTTGTTTATCACCTATTTTGCAAGAGTAGACTAAAATTTTTTATTTGGGTTAAATTTTGTAAGTGATTTGGGCATCCATGGACAAACAACAACACGCATATTTTATAGATATACATGAATCTATAAATAAAGAGATTGAAGAAATATATAGCACCCAGGTTTGTTGCAGCAGAAGGGAAAAGAAAGGTACATTACATTTTTGAGGTATGCAGTAGTAATAACTCATTAGCTCCCTGTGTCAATTATGGTTGCCTTCATTCAATATTTTCAAAAAATAATATTTGTTGGAGATAAATTGTTTGACTGCTAATCGCTCCTATCCTTCAAGTAAGTAATGTTTTCCCTCCAGTTAAATCATCTCATTAGATATTCCTATCATCAAAGAGGAGACATGACTGTGGTAATTTTCCAAGTTGGGAAAACCAATAACCAAAATAGTCTTTAAAAAGATATAATTTGGGGGCTTCCCTGGTGGCGCAGTGGTTGAGAGTCCACCTGCCGATGCAGGGGACATGGGTTCGTGCCCCGGTCCGGGAAGATCCCACATGCCGCGGAGCGGCTGGGCCCATGAGCCATGGCTGCTGAGCCTGTGCATCCGGAGCCTGTGCTCCGCAATGGGAGAGGCCACAACAGTGAGAGGCCTGTGTAACGCAAAAAAAAAAAAAAAAAAATATATATATATATATATATATATATATATATATATTTTTTTAGTGTATAATAAGCACTAGAAATAAGTTTTGTGTCTTACTACCAAGCCCAACATATTTATCAGACAAATTCATCCATAATTTTAACAGACTGGTTCTGCTAACCAAGTTTAAAGTTCCTATCAGTTTGGTTATTGAAAATACAGAATACACCTATTTGTTATAAAAATCATTCAAGCACAGTCTGATAAACAATCTGATTTCTCTAAGAATTATATTCTCCCTATCAACTCACATTCTATTATTTAATTATAGTTTCCCATGCAAAAATAATAATAGCTACTATTTATTTAATGGGTGCTATACAAGAGGCACTATGTTGTGCCGTGTATTTAGATGAAACTGCTTGTAATTTGAAATTTTAAAAATGCAATTTCCAAATACACCTCCCAAAATGAAATACATAGGTATAAGCCTAATAAAATATATATTGGAACTGCATGTGGAAAACTGCAAAGCACATAAAAAATCAAAGAAGTTCTATCTACATCTATATCTGTATCTATATCTATATGTTATCAAACATATTCTAAAGTTTATATGAAAAGTGAAAGGACCTAAAATACCCAACCAAATACTGGGGGAGGAGGAGAAGGAGGAGGAAGAGGAAGAAGAGGAAGAAGGGAAAGGGTGGGGGAGAAGATGATAGTTGGATGACTCACACTACATGATATCACAGCTTATTCAATGGCTATAGTTATCAAGAGAGCATGCTATTAGAGAAAATATAAATAGAACAGAATAGAAAGCCTACAAATAGAACCACACAAATATAGTCAACTGATCTACAAAAGAGCAACGATCAAATAATGGAGAAGGATAGCCATTTCAACAAATGGTTTTGGAACAATTGCAAATGTTCCATGCAAAGGAAAAGGTACCCAGACTTAGGTAATACACTTTTGATAATTATTAGCTAAAAATGGAACATAGACAGTATAAGATGCAAAACTATAAAGCATCTGAGAAAATCTTCATGTCTTTGGTGTTGGTGATGGCTGTTGAAATGCATAATCCATCAAAGAAAAACAAAAAGGTAATTTGGACTTACTTCATAAGAGATTAACAGACACATCACTAAAGACATACATATGGCAATGCTCAGAGGAAAATTTAAAGCTGTATACATCTACATTAAAAAAGAAGAAAAATCTCAAATGAGTAACTTTATACCTTTAGGAACTAGAAAAGAAAGGCAAACTAAACCCAAAGCTACCAGAGTAAAAGGAATACTAAAGATGTAAGTGGAAATAAATAAAATGGGAAATAGAAAAACAATAAAGAAAACCTAAAGACCAAAAGTGTGTTCTTTGAAAAGATCAAAAAAATTGGCAAACCAATTTTGTTAGGTATATTGACCAAAAAACAAAGGCAAAAGGACATATAATACTAAAATCAGAAATGAAATTAGAAATATTACTACCGACCTTGGAGAAGTAAAAAGAATTATGAGAGAATTATGAACACTTTTATACCAACAAATTAGATAAACAAAACAGACTAAAGGAAAAACAGAAAATCTGTATAGAATTACACAAAATAGATTGAATCAGTAATAAAAAAATATCTCAACAAACAAATGCCAAAACAGGAAGATTTCATTGATGAATTCTGCCAAACATTTAAAGAAGGACTAAATCCAATCCATCTGAAACTCTTCCAAAAAATGGAATAGAAAGGAGGCCTTCCTAAATCATTCTATGAGGCTGGTATTGCAAGAATTTCAAGGTTGAATATCAGTTTTCAACACTTCTATTCAAAATGGTACTAGAGAATCTGGCCAGAGCATAAGAAAAAGAAATTAACAGCATCCAAATACAATAGGAAGAAGTAAAACCATCTCTGTTTGTAGATAACATGATTTTATATAGAGAGAATATTAAATAATTAACACAAAGAATCTGTTAGCCCTAATAAATAAATTCAGCAGCGTTGTAAGATATAAGATCAACACTCAAAAATCAGTTGTATTTCTATACACTTGCAATGAACAATCCAAAAAGGTAATTAAGAAAATAATTCCATCTATAATAGCATCAAAAATAATAAAGTACCAGGAATTAATTTAACCAAAGTGATGCAAGATTCTACACTGAAAACTACAGAACATTGCCGAAAGAAATTAAAGAAGACATAAGCAAATGTAAAGGTATTCCATGTTCATGGATTGCAAGACAATATTTTTAAGATGAAAGTAATCTACAGATTACTAAAATGATCTAAAGATTCAATACAATTCCTATCAAAATCCTAACTGCTTTTTTTTTTCTTGCAGAAATGGAAAAACCAATCCTAAAATTTACATAAAATTGCAGTGAACCCAGAAGAGCCAACACAAACTTGAAAAGAAAAAAGTTGGATTACTCACACTTTCCAATTTTAAAACTTATTACAGAGTTACATGTTAAAATAGTATATTACTGACATAAGTTTAGACATATAGATAATTGAAATAGAATTGAGAATCCAGAGATAAACCTATACATCTATGGTCAATTGACTTTTCACAAGGGTGCCAAGACCAAGCATACAATGGTCCCTTCAAGAAATGGTACTATGGCAACAGGATATTTACATGAAAAACAATGACTGGAACCTTACCTTATGCCATATACAAAAATTAACTCAAAATTTACTGAAAATGTAAAAACGAGCTAATACTACAAAACTCTTAGAAGACAACATAGGGGTATCTCCTCAGGACCTTGGTTTTGGAAGAAATTCTTAGATATGACACCAAGCACACAAGTAACAAAAGAAAAAACAGATAAATTGCACTTCATCAAAATGAAAAATTCTGTTCATCAAAGGAAACTATCAAGAAAGTGAAAAGAATCAGATAAAATATTTACAAATTATATATATGATAAGGGTCAGAGGACTGACTCCCATAACTCCTAAACTTAACAACAACAAGACAAACAATCCAGTGAAAAAATGGTCAAAGAACTTGAATAGGCATTTCTCAAAAAAAAAAAAAAATGATAACAGTCATGGCCAACAAGCATAGGAAAAGATGCACAATGTTTGGTCATTGTGGAAGTGCAAATCAAAAGCACTGTGAGGTGCACTTCATACACTCTATATTGGTTATACTAAGGAAAAAGAAAATAAGTGTTGGCAAAGATGTAGAAAATTTGGTAATCTCATTCATCGCGGGTGGGAACATACAATGGTCCAGCTGCTATGGAAAGCACTTGGCAGCTCTCCAACAAATTAAAGATAGAACTGTCATATGAACTCACCAGTTCCTTTCCTAGATATATAACCAAAAGTGTGGGAAATAGGTGTTCAAATAAAAACTTGTCCACTATATGCATAGAACTACTATTTGAATAGCCTAAAGTTGGAAACAACCCAAATGCCTATCAGTGGACTAATAGACAAACAAAATGTGGTATATCCATACAGGGAAATATTATTCATTCATTCATAAAATGGAATGAAATACTACTACCTGCTACAACATGGACAAACCAAGAAAACCTTATGTGAAGCTAAAAAAGCCAGACATAAAGGCTATATATTATATGGTTACATTTATATGAAATATCTAAAATAATTAAATCTATAGAGACAGAAAATAATATTTGCCTGGTACTGTGAGGAGGACAAATATGGACTGACTGCTTATGGGTAGGAAGTTTCTGTTTGGGGTGGTGAAAACGTTCTGGAACTAGATAGTGGTGATAGTTACTCAGCATTGTGAATATAGTTAATGCCACTGAATTGTACACTTTAACATGATTAAAGTAGAAAATTTTATGTTGTGTGCATTTTACCAAAATTAAAACAAATCAAGTCTATTCTCAGAATGAAGAATTTATAATGCTCCACAGTGGTCAGGAAGAGGGAGAGGAGAAAACTGACTTGAGAATAATTGCAATCTTATAAAAGAACATTAGATACCTACTATTCTATTATTTGCTAAAAGGGATGTGGGATATGGGGTTTGGTGAGAAATTTAGACTAGGTTTATATGTAACCAAGACTTCCACTCCTAATGTAAGCAAACTTTAAAGTGTCTTTCACCTTCTTTCTCATTGCACCTTTTCCCTGTCATTACTATGCACTGTATTGATACTAATACAGCTTCTGGATTGTTAAGGGCACTTACTGAATCCTGTGTTTGCTGAAATACCTCATTCAAGACATTTTTTTCCCTTCCTCATCAAAACTCCTTTGCCTTGTATTATATTCCCTCAGGGCTCTGCCCTTTGGAGATAATTTTATAAGTCAACTAATGGAAATATATTAGTGACTAAAAAATCCAATTGACAACTCAGTTCAATAAATACATATTGTGTAACTTCTCTGGTCAAGCAAAAGTTCAAGTTTGGTTTGGAACATAAATTACGTATAATACAGATACTGTAATAAAAAAATAACCAATAATCTAACAGGATGGGAAACACATATTATACCAAGCAGAATAAAAACATCACCCTAAATAATAATAATAATAAAGCATATTTAGTGAGTATTCACTTCGTTCCAGGAATGATACTTAACACTTCATCTCATTATGTTTTCAAAATTACCTAATTAATTATATCCTAATATTATTTCATTTCTACAGATGAGGAAACTTAAAAGTCAAGGAGTTTACATGATTTACCCCAAGTGATTTATTTAGTAAGTGGGAAAATGGAATTTGAACCCAGACATAACTAGTCTTAAAGCTTACTCTTCATTGACCCCATCATATTGTCTTGCTGTTCTTAGTTCATTAGGTGTGCATGTAGAAAATACAGATTTAGCATGTAATTTTCTCTTTTTTTTTTGTATTTCAATCCAAATTATATTTTAAACCTCCATTCCACAATTAAGGAATACAGTTTCAGCAACTGAAGATGTTTTCTCTTGCTTTCCTAGGATTGTTTCTGAGTTCAAGTGTGTTTCAAAAAGTGTGTATGTGTGAAGCAGATTATCTCAGGCAATTAATCAGAGTCTTCATCTCTTCATTCTGCCATTGAATTTGATGTCATTATTCTATTCTAAATTTTAATCTATGGTCTATACAGGTCTCTGCTGTGTTGTCTCTTTATCCTTTCCACAAGTTTCTTTGGATCCAGCTCTCCTCTGTTAAATAGTCAGAATTCAATCTTTGGGCCATAGAAATCTCACATAGTTGTTTAACATCATTCTTTACTTAATATTTAAAAACTAGCATCTCACCAGATAATAAATATATATATTTTTATCCATTCAGGAACCTTGTACTTTTTATATCTCTTCACCATTCCTGTTAAGGGACAGAAAAAGTAATTTTATATCCATTTTACAGATGAGAAAATGGTGGCTTTTCATATTATATAACTTTCTGAATGCTATGTGACTAAAATCTGGTAGAATGAGGAAAATAACCCAAATTCTTTTGTTTCTCAGTTTAGAATTTTGAAAGTAAAATAAAAGTGCTGTGGATGTTCATAAAAGGAAGAGATTATGTGTGGTCAGGATGATGAAGTGAGTAGAGAATGAGATTGTTAAAATAAGATCAGAAGAAGCTTCATGACAAAAGTACTATTTGAAGTAGATAGTAAAAGAAAAAAATTTAAAAAAATTATAACATCAAAAGATCAGGATGAGTAGGTAAGGGGAGGGGAAGAAGATGGTTGTTAAAAAAGAATAGAAAAGAACAGTAGAAACTTTCCCAGGTTTTTTGCATTTAACATGAATTTGTTTTAGACAACTTACTCTGTGTGCAAGTATTCTAATGAAAGAATCATGAACTCTGCTCCCTGTCTCCAACTAGTTTACAGTCTATTTCATCAAGAATTAAAGTTTTGTTTATGCTCCATAATATGTATTTATTTTTAAAGGACCCTTCAATATTTAACTTAAAACAATGATTAGCAGCAATACTCTATCACATGTAGCAGTGAAAAGAATATTTAGATACAAGGAAGCTTTCTGAAATACCTAAATGGACGTCCTGCAGACTACTTATACAAGAAGAGACAATGTTATTCATGTTCCATGGTAGTAAGGCATCATTGATAAAGTAAGTTAAGGAAATGAAAAATTTTATAGAAAATTTAGTGGACCGTGTCTTTGGCATTCATTATATTAGAGGTACTTTACACAAGTTGATTAATTTAATCTGCATATCCTACTAGTTAGACATTGTGTTCCTTACTTAGCAGTGGGGAAAATATGGTCCAAGCTTAAGCATTTGTTAATAAATAAAGTTGGTTGGGAATTGAATGCAAGTTTTCAGGACTCCAAAGCCCTATGGCCCTCATTTATTACAGCAGATTTTCAAACAGGGGACAAAATTGAAAGAATGGAATTTTGAGCACACATATAAACAAAATTTTCAACGTTTATTAACATTTTACCCTATTTGTTCCATCTAGAGAGGTGTAATTTACATTAAAAATTCATCATTTTTGATTTAAGAGTTTAATGAGTTGACAAACATATACAGTAATATAAACATTATTATAGTCAAGATAGAGACTGTTTCCATCACCCTGAAAATTTGCCATTGGTCCCTTTGCTGTCCGTCCCTTTGTCTCATCTTGTTCCCTGGCATGGCAAATTCTTATTTTCTTTCTCTCTAGTTTTACCATTGCTAGACTGTCATATAAAAGAATTCAGATCATATTTAGACTTTTGTATCTGGCTTATTTAACGTAACATATTTTTGAGTATCAAAACATTTGGTAGCATGCAACAGTAAGTAGTTCATTCCATTTTATTGCATAGTGTTCCATTGTATGGATACACTATTTTTTATCCATTTTCAAATTAATCAACATTTTGGAATTTTCCAGTATTTAGCTATTATGAATAAAGATATTATAAATATTTATGTACAGGTCTTTGTGTAGCCATATATTTCATTTCTCCTGAATAAATATCTAGGAGAAATGTCACAGGATTATATTATAATTATATATATAACTTTATAATAAGATTCCAAACTGTTTCCCAAAGTATCTGTACCATTTTGCACTCCCAGCAGCAAAGTATGAATTCCATTTGATCCACATCATCACCAAGACTTGAAACTCTGTCTTTTTAATGTTAGACATCCTAGTGGAGATTATATATATATATATATATATATATATATATTGCATTGTGGTTTTAATTTGCATTACTCTGGTGTATAAAGATGTTGAACATCTTTCCATGTGGTTCTGTGCCATTGGTATATCTTTGTTGGTACTTTGTATTCAAATATTTTTCTTCTACTATTCAGTAGTAAGAGCACTTTTTAAAAACTATTCTGGACATAGTTCTGTTGCCAAATGTATCTTTTTTTCAAATATTTTCCCCAATTTGTAGCTTGTGTTTACATTTTCTTAACAGTATCTCTTAAAGAACTGAAGATTCTAATTTTTTTTTTTTTTTTTTTTTTGCGGTACGCGGGCCACCACTGTGCCACCAGGGAAGCCCCTGAAGATTCTAATTTTGATGAAAACTGTACACTATGATAAAGTCTGATTTCATTTTTGATGTTTGTTGACAGCTTTCATGCTCCACTCATACGTCTCTGCCTTCTCTTCCACATCTTGAAAAGCTGATAAAAAATTTCAGGTGCTTCCTCATTTGGTGCTGGCAGGAAGTTCAAACCAAGTAAACCTCAGGCTATACAGGAGAACCCTCTCCATAGTTCCACCTATATCAAGAAAATCCCAAAACCAGTTGCCCCTTCGTGCTCTCTCAATTGTGAGATACCTTGACCTCCCCAGAAAGCCTTATTATGTGTTAGTAAATCTTTCATGCCCTCTTAGTGCATATGTGATGTCAACAGTCTTGACATCTGAATCAATTGTCTCTTGCTGCTTTAGCAATTTACTGCACACTTTGCGGCTTAAAAACAACACAAATTTATTATCTTATAGTTCTTTATGTTAGAAGTTTCACTGGACAAAAATTAATGTGTTAGGCTTCCCTGGTGGCGCAGTGGTTGAGAGTCCGCCTGCCGATGCAGGAGACACGGGTTTGTGCCCCGGTCCGGGAGGATCCCACATGCTGCGGAGCGGCTGGGCCCGTAAGACATGGCCGCTGAGCCTGTGCGTCCAGAGCCTGTGCCCCGCAACGGGAGAGGTCACAACAGTGAGAGGCCTGTGTACCGCAAAAAAAAAAAAAAAAAAAAAAAAAATTAATGTGTTGGCATGCCTTCATTCCTTTATGGAGGATATAGAGGAAATTTAATTGCTTTGTCTTTTCCAACTTCTAGACACCACCTGTAATCCTTAGCTGACGGTTCCTTCCTCCATCTTCAAGCCAGTGGTACAGCATCTTTAAACCTCTCTCTGCTTCCCTATTCCACTTTTAAGAACTGTTATTATTACATTGGGTCCATCCAGATATTCTAGGAAAAAAACTCTCTATTTTAAGGTCAGCTAATTAACAATTTTAATTCCATTTACATCTAATTCGCCTTTACCATATAATAAAACATATTCACTAGATCCAGGGCTTAGGATGTGAACATCCTTGAGAGGCCATTATTCTTTATATTACATCTGAAACAAATTGCCACCACCATAGGGTGACCACAACAAAATGCAAAGTTACAAAGATTTTTTTTTACTGTTTTCCTACAGAAATTTCATAGGTTTAGCTTTTATATTTAGGTCTATTTTCCATTTTTAATTAATATTTTAAATATGGTTTAAGGTAATGATAGAGGTTCAACTATTATGAAGTATATTGAGTTATAATTCTCTTATTACAGTTACTTTGTCTGGCATTGGTATTAGGGTAATGCGAACTTCATAAAATGACTTGGAATGTGTCTTTCCCTCCTTTATTTTCTGTAACAAAGTGTAGAATTGGTATTTGTCTGTTTAATGGATGATAGGATTTACCAGTGAAGCCTGTTGGGCTGGGAGTTTTCTTTGTAGGAAGATGTTAATTATCCATTTAAACTCTGTAGAATTTGTAATAATGTTACCTTTTTCTTTTCAGATGTTGATAATTTGAGACCTCTATTTCTTGAAAAAGACTGGTGAGAAATTTATCATTTGTATTCATTATTTTCAAAAATATATTTTGCTTTTATTCATTTTCTCTACTGTTGTCCTGTTTTCCATTTCATAACTTTTATTTTCACCTCAAATTTTTCTCTCCTTTTTCTGCCTCTATGTTTTCTTTGCTCATCTTTTTCTAGTTCCTTACGTTGAAAATTTAGATTACTGGTTTGAGACATTTCTATTTCCTAAAATAAATATTTAAACTACATATTTCTAAGTATTGACTTAGAGAAATCTACAACTTTTGATATGTTGTGCTTTTGTTTTTATTCAGTAAAAAAATATTTTATTTCCCCTATGATTTCATCCCAATGGAGAATACAATTTATTTTCAAGTGAGGTCTCTAATTTCCAAATGTTTTAGCATTTTCTATGTCTTTCTATTATTGATTTCTGTCTTAATTCTACTATGATCAGAGTACATGAGTTTTAGTATTTTAATTCTTTGAAATTTACTAAGGTGTTAGCACCACACCTTTAGTGAATGTTATATTTGATTTGAAAAGAATGTGTTTTCTATTGTTGATTGGAGTGTTCTATAATTATCAGTTAGGTCAGGTTGGCTAGCAGTGTTATTCCAGTTTTCTACATCTTAACTGATTTTTGTCTATTTGTTTTATCAATTACAAAGAAAGGAGTGCTGAAATCTCAAACTATAATTGTGGATTTGCCTATTTCTTTTTTAGTTCTATTAGGCTTTTTTTTTTTTTTACTTTAAAGCTCTGTTATTAAGTACATAAGATTGTTGTCTTATTGATTAGTTAACCCATTATCTTTCTGTAATGACTCTTTTTATCTCTAGTAAAAGTCCTTCTTCCAAAGTCTCCTTTGTATGACATTAATATAACATCCTAGTTTTCTCTTGATTAGTGTTAATATGGTATAACTTTTCCTACTCTTTTATGTCTTTCATTTCTTTACAGTTGAGGTGGGTTTCTTATGGACATCATACTGTTAGTTAGTGCTCTTTCTTTTTTTTAAATCAAGTCTTACAATATCTGCCTTTAACTGGAGAGTTTATACCATCAGGTATTCAATGTAATTGTTGATATAGTTGAGTTTTAAATCTATAATCTATTTATTTTCTTTTTCCCCCCATCTGTTTTTATTTATTTTTTCTCTTGTCTGGGACTCTTTTACATTGGTTGAATCTTTTTTTGTTTCTATTTTATAACCCTTATTGACTAGTTAGCTATATATTTTAATATTATTTTTTAAAGTTATTTAGGATTACAGCATATACCTGTAACTTCTCACTAAGTACCTTTAATTATTATTATACCTCTTCTCACATAATGTAAGAAGTCTGCAAGAATATCCTTTCATTTCCTTCCTCCCATACAATTGTACTATTTTTGTCACATATTTTATTCTATGTATATTTTAAACCTATGTGTATTTTAAATAGTAAAAATTATTTCTATTTTTTACCTAGTTATCATTTAAGGAGATTAAAAATAAAGAAAATTCAGTTTATAAGTTTCCAATTTTCACCATTTTCCATGCTCATTTTTTCTATAAATTCAAGTTTCCATCTACTATTTGATTATTTCTACCTGAGGAACTCCTCTTAATATTTGTTTTAGTATAAGAGTGATGACAATGAATTTTATCCCTCTTTTTAATATCTTTATTTTGCTTTCATTTGTGAAGGCCATAATAATTCTAAAATAACATTTTTTCCTTTGAGTACTTTAAGATGTCTCTCCATTGACATCTGACAGTTTTTGGCAAAACTTTCAATTTACTGTCTGCAATATTTATTTTTTTCCTTGAATTCATTCATGATTTTCTCTTTATGTTTGGTTTTCAGCAGCTGGAAAATTATGTGGCCATGTTTTTGTTTGTTTCATTATTTGAATTCTTACTACTTTTCCTACTTGGGGTTTTCTGAGCTTCTTTGATCTGTGCTTTTTAAAAGTTTTCATTAATGTTAGAAAATTCTTATACACTGTCTCTTTCAGTATTTATTACTCCTTCACTTTTCTCTTCAGGGTAACAATTCCAGGCATTTTAGACTGTTTTGACATTATCTTAATACTCTCTGATTTTATGTTCTGTTCTTTTCCCATATTTTGGTGTGTGTATTTATGTTTACATTATTCCTACTGACCTGTAGTCAAGATAACTGATTCTTTTCTCTGCTATGTAGAATATGAAAATAACCCTTAAAAATAGTCTCTTCACTAGATTTTTTAAATGTATTAATCATAGTTATTTTAAAGCCCCTTCCTGATAGTTCTACTATCTGGGTCATCTCTAAATGTAACTATCTTGAGAGTTTTTTCTCTTGATAATGCCTAATTTTTTTCATGTGTGTTCCATAAGTTTTTATTAATTGTCAAACACTGTTTATAAAGAAAAAGTAGCGGCCAAAGCAAATAATAGTTGTGTCCAGAAATGGACCCCTCTTTCCTGTTAGGCAGTTAATGTGGTGAGCTGAATCAATATAGTCTGGGTGGTATTTGTTTTGTTGTTGCTGTGGTTACCTTAAGTGTATGATAGGCCTCAATCCCTTCATTGGTGGTCTACCACTGTTTCCTCGTACTCAGTGGACTGCAGGGACCGAGAGTTTTCAAAAGTCCATGAACACCTGAAAAAAATAGGAAGAGAACTTTTTTCTAAGTTCTTCTAAGTTAACTTGTCAGCTTGGATTCAAACAGTGTCCAGAGTGTGAATGGGCTTCTCCAGAAACTCATGACTGAGTCTCATACATTGGCATTCCTGAATGCTTGTGACAATGAAAGGAGATCTAACAAATCTGCCACATCTAATATTTCTGTTGAGCTCCTGATAGAAGCTTGGTGAAGAGAAATTGTCTTTGAATTAGATATCTCTTTTTGTCTGGGTCTCCCAAGGATTTTACATTATTACAGTAGCCCACACTTGGCTTTTAAGAATTTATTAAAATTTCATTTTTTCCTCTCTTTTTATGGTTTCCACTTCTTCTTCCTGTTTTCTGTGAAAGTTGAGACATTTTGTGTGTCTCCATCTCCCCTCAGAGGGGTTTGGTACTCCCAGGAATTTAATTAATCCAGTTGTCTTACAACCTTAGCTCTCAAATAGGCTCAAATATGTCATTTTGTAGATTATTCAGGTTTTTTTTTTTTTTTTAGTGTATGACATTCACTTGTGGCTTTCTTCATTTTAAGCAGAAATGCAACCTGACATATTACTGTTTAAAGTTCCTTTCAGTGTTAACATTTGAGTCCACATATAGAAGAAAAGTCATTTAAATCAAAGTTTTGACAGTATTCTATGGCCTCACTGTATGACTAAAACCATGTTTTCTTCTCAAGTAATAATGACACAATTTTCTTAAAAATTAGAAGAGCTGAGCAAAGGGCTCATTGGTTTTTATCTATTATTCTCATTTAATCATTAACCCAACCCCTTGAGGAAGTTGTATCATGATCTCCATTTATATAAAAAATTGTGAAATACCTACAGATATACAGCTAGAATGTGGCAGAAAAGGGATCCAAGTTATCTGATTTCAGACCTCTATCCTTAATCACGAAGTAAGACGGAGTCCCTGTTTAATAATCCAGTCTTTTACTGTAGGAAAGTTACACATTTTTGCTTCTTTTTGTAAGTCATGACAGAGCCTAAAGTACAGATTTCTGAAATATGTAATCATTCTAGGTCTTTTAACCAAGTCTCTATAAAACTGTGAACCTAGTCTCAATTTTCATTTATAAAAACAATGCTTATTCATGTTTTTGTATTCCTCTTTTTAATGGGACTCCTGCCACAAGTTTCAGGTTTGAGTCAGATGGCTGTAAATTGAAAAACAAATAAAAAAAGAAATAAAATACCCTTATTCTTCTGCTCCCACAAGTATCCAATAAAAACAATATCAGATTAGTTCTGATAATTAATAGACTATTTTGTCAGCTAGCATGTTAGCTTAAGAAAAATCTGACAAAAAATTTTGTGCAGCATTAGAGAGTGAGTGTCTTTTTTAGAAAGTAAGGGAAAAGAACTTCCAAACAAAGGTGGAATTTTAAAAATATGTTTCTAGAAATGAAATAATTTATGTCAGTTAAGTTCTAAGCAACTCATTGGTACTGGAGGTTGGCTGGAGATAGTGATAGTGGAAGAGGAATTTTACTAAACCATAAAAAAAAATGTCAAATAGTTGAACTCTCTTTTTGACCTGTTCTTCAGACTTGTCAGCTTACTTTTTTCATTACATTTAGGAATTTAACAGAGAAGAGGCAGAATCAACCTCCAAAAATGCCAGAGGAAAATGGATGTGTCTTCATTCCTTTTGCAAATATTCTCCCTTGTTATGAGTAAGGAAAGCCATTCTGACAGAAAAAGTGAAGACTGTGCTCACTGAATCTCTTTTCCTTATTCAATCCCATCTCTCTTCCTCCATCTGTCTTGTCATTTTTCATAGTCATTCCTTTACCTTTTCTCATTAAGCTTTTTACCTTTTTTTAGATCTTTCCCATTCTTGTTAACAGTCTCTTTTCTTCATTCCCTTCACAAAATATACCATATTTCATTTTTACACAGTATGTGCTTTCTTTTTTTCTTCACTGTGACACTAATTCTTTACTTCTAAATTGAGTAATAGGAAATTGAATCACTACCTATTTCCTTCTGGTATAAGTGAAATAGCCAAAAATCAATAACTGGAGACAGGTCAACCAAAGGCCTTGTAGGAGAACATTGCTCAGTGAAACAGCTGGTCTGTGTGTGCCTGTGTGTCTATCTGTGGTGTAGATTGATGATTGTGTGTCTATATGTATATGGTGTTTGTGTGTGCATGTGTCTGTTTGTGTTATGAGTGTGTGATGGTAAAAATATCTGATGCATAAATTCATGTTAAGCCTTGCAAAAAATAGTAACTGACTTAGTCTTGAGTATATTTTAAGTAGATTTATCTTAAATTTAAGCCACAGTAAAAAAATGTAAAAAAAAAAAAAGACTTACAAAATTAATTCTCTATTAAAGGAAGTGGGAATAAATTACCTATTTTGTTTGCATATTATAGTTAATAATGTAATTTCACTAGTGAAACAAATTAATAACTCCATTTCTCCTGTTTATTCATTGTATATAGAAAAAGGGAATCTCCATTCACAAAAATAATTTGTTTAAGTTTCATTCTCTTCCATATTGAGGACATTGTGAGATCAATGAAGTGTCTACATATCCAATCCAATTAGCCATTAAAATAGTTATGACAAAAAAAAAAAACTCTGATGATAATAATGACCTTACTGGATTGACTATGGTGAAGTTCCAGTCATGGCATCTGAAAAGCAAATTATAATCAGGACTGAAATACATGCCTGGATATTAGAGTCAATCAAGCATATGGACATGGGCATAACTTCAGTGCATTCTCTTAAAAATAGGTTTTACATGTCACTTCTGTAGTCTATTGATTTGTAAGCAACAATTTTTAAAAAGTGTCATTGTCTAGGCAAATGCTGAAAAGGTAAAAATGCTCATTCCAATAAATATTGCAATAAAATTAATAAATGGCATTTTCTTTGGAAATTGAAAGTAGATATGAAACAACATGTGTCACTCAGTATAAAATCCCTGGTTGGCATTTTTAGTCTTCCAGCCTTATTTAAAACACCTTTTGTGCACCAGATGCTCTATCCAAAAGATAGTTTCACAAACTTGTCTGTCTTAGGAAAAGAAAGCATGAGAGAGGTAAGATGAACAGGTAGTAGTGTTCTCTAATATTTTTCTTAGCAGAAGTTATGAAGAACCTAATTTAGTTGAACCAAGTAAGTCCTTTGGAAGTTAAAGGAAGTCACAACCCTTATTTGATTCCACACAAATATTTCTGTGTGTAAAGAAAACCTACCATAAAATTATAAATAGTTCTTTCTGGTAGAGAAGTATTGAAGGAACTCTTTCAGAATAATACAAATAATATGAAGAATAACACATAACTCTGAAATATTTGGTACAGTGAGCTTTTTTTATCCTGTCACAATGACTTTTAGGGAAAACTCAATATTAGGATATATCTTTCTGTTCTAAGGTATATGTCAATCTAGTAAGTAATCAGAGAAACCAAGATAATCATTTTGAATATTAATCATGCCCTGTTTTGTTTTACAACTTTTTTCTAGAGAACTTGGTATTAAATAAAATGCAAGAACACAATGTGGATATCAAGTTATACAGAAAGGTTTAAGAAAGTCATTTCTTATTCTTCAAAACCTAGATTAGACACATAATACATTTATAGATTACATTTTCTAAAATAGTAAAGTGGGAAAAATATATGGATTGTATCTGTAATTGCTGAGAAGTGATTTGAATGTGACAAATTCCATAATTTTAAAATCTCTACCTTGAAAGTATTCAGTAGGATTTTAATCTGTACTAGTTATGCAAATACAAATAAATGAGACAAAGAATCTTAGAATGTAATTTTATTATATTTCTATAAAATACTCTCTAAACCTCTATCTGTTGACTGACAGCTCTGAAAACTGTCATAAAAGTGGTGGAGAAAAACTCTATCGATCAATGTGTGGTCTAAGAAATTGTTCTGGCTCCATCCTCAAAATATCCATCATCTTCTCTTATTTTTCCTCCTATATAACTGTCTTGGTGAATGGCAGCAAAACTCCATTGAAATAGTTAACACTGAAGACATCATTGAGGGCAAAAAAGCTGGAAACAGAAATTCGGAGTTTTTTGAAATATTCAGCAAAAAGGAATGGTAATTCTGGAAATATTTTGAATGTAGAATCAGCATGGCTTGGTTAATGATTGAATGTGAGAAAATAAAATAAAATTGAATTAGTGGCTTCTCTCTTACTTCAGTGGGGTTGAGCATAATTTTAAAAGAAATATGCATTTATTTTAAAACTGAACTAATTTTAAAAATGAAATAAACCACCCATAATATATTCTGCGATGAAAACCACTAACAATGTTTTTGTAAATATTTCTTGTTTCATTCCAATACATATATATGTGTGTTTATAATGAGTTGAAACTTATGTTATAGGTGGCACATTGCAGACAGTATTAGTCAATTAATTAATATATAAGCTAACTTTTACAACTATAATTTAAGTATACTATACAAATGATTTTTATACATTTAAAAAATGTTAATGGTATATGTAACATGTGACTCTTCATATGTTATTAAATTTTCTTCTATAACATCACTTAAATAGCTATATACGGGTCAAATATTTGGATATATCATGAATTTTTAAACCCATTCGCTATATTTAGAAATGTGAATGGTTTGCAGCTTTTCTCTATTATAAATAGTGTTGAAGTATACATCCTAATGATACTTTAGGATACATTTCCAGAAATGGAATTGAAGGGTATGTTTTATAAAATTTGATACATATTTTTAAAGTTTATAGCCTTTCAAAGTAAGTAAAATTAGAAATAGAATTATAAATTTGCTTTTAGACAACACATCAGAAATCTGGCAGTGGCCATGTTCTCTCTCTGGTGTTTACCTCCAATTATTAATTTATGTAGATAAGTTGTAAAGTTAAAGTTGAAAGGAGTTATTAATAGTATAGGATTGCCATCCATTGTTATAATACTTGAATCCTTCTTCAAATCTCTCCCATCAAATATTCAACCGGTTTATATGTGAACATATTCATTGGTACAAAATGTACTACCTCTGGCATGCCATTTCAGGGTGGGAAATTCACCACATTCTTCCTCAGGTATATGTTATCCTTTGTCTGGTCCTTGTCTACTGCTTTGGGGGCCAACCAAGCAAGTTTAATTCATCTTCTGCATGATAGATAAATGTATTTAATGAGTATTCAGTTTCCCCTGCTTTTCTTTTTTTGTTTTGTTTTGTTTGGCTTTGCTCGCCTACCTTCATATAACATGATTTTAAATCCTACCAGAGCTTAGTCAATTTTCATTTTAAATGTAGCACCTATAAATAAAAACAGTACTTTGTGTGCAAGTTTGCATTGCATTTATTGGTATAAACATCTAATTATTAAATCAAAGTAAGATTTACTTCACTAAATCAGTTCCCATTTAACATGATATTTTTCAATCTATATATTTCTATTTGTAAGATGTGCTTATTGGATCTCTCTCTGTCTCTCTTACTCTCTCTTTTCTCCTCTTTTTCATTGCAGTGTAGATTATAAAGTCAAGGAATAGTAATATAAGAGTAGGTAGCTTAGTACAGGATATCCTGGGTTTTTTTTAATGTTAAATTTTCTTGGCTATTTTATTAGATATGGTACCACCTTTTCTGTACTATTTCCCATAAACTGGAAAAGACGTTACACGTGCAAATTTTTTAAAGAAATATTATATTATGCACTAGCCTGAGTAATCATATGATTTTTAATATAGCAACAAATAATATATGTAAAATGAAGATTTTATCTGTAAATTCACCTGGACATTTTTCCTCCTGTGGAAAATCCCTGATCAACTATGTTTCATGCTACCTCATTTCCATTCTGAGATTTGAAACTTTTCCATTTCATTTATTCATTCAATAAATATTTTCCTCAGTAAACCAAGTTTGTGACAGGCAGTTTTCTAGGTACTGGGAATAAATCAGTAAACAAAATGACTCAATATTCCTATGCTCATGGAGCTTACAACCTAGTAGGGAGAAACAGACAATAAACAAACCATTGAAATCTATAGTTTGTCATATGGTGGTAAAGATGAGGGAATAAATTGAGCAGGGAGGAGCATTAGAAAATGTGAAGGCTGGGATCCAATTGTTAATAAGGTGTGCAAACAAGACCTCACTGTCAAGGGGTCATTTGTGTAAAAACCTGAAGGAGAGACAGGGAAATGAGCCCTCCAGAGACCTGGCTAAAAAAGCTTAGGAAAGAGGTAGTGCAGACTCCATGAGGTGGGTGCTTGCCTGGCAGGGAAGCCATATGATTTGGGAGAGAATGGTATGTGTGGTTAGAGAGGTGAAAGAAAGTTAGAGAACATTTCCCTGTAGGTGACTTCCTGTAGAGTCGTTGGCTTTTACTCTCATTGAGATGGGAATCTACTGGGAGTTTGAGAAGCAAAATTTCATTATTAGTCTTATCTTTTTTCAGTTTTATTGAGGTATAATTCACAAATAAATTTGTAAGATATTTAAAGTATACAATGTGAAGATTTGATATATGTATACATTGTAAAAAGAATTTTCCCCATCAAGTTAATTAACACATCCATCACCTTTTTGTGATGTGTGTGTGTGGGGGGGTGGAGTCTTATATTCTTAAAAGGTCACCCCAGCTCTGTTCTGTTGGGAATAGGCTCTAGGAGGGTAAGAGAAGAGTAAAAGCTGACACAGTGACAAGATTTGGTGTTATATTTTTGCAGCATTTCTATGCTTGGAATTTTATCTTGCCTAGCATTGCTTTATGTTGCTACTTATTTACGGCTGCATAAAATCCTGTCCCACAATTACATCACATGGTGTTCTGTGGTTTTCTTCGACATTACAACTGATAAAAGGCATGGTCCCCTTGAGGAGAGCTAAATGACAAAGGTGAGTTGCAAGGTAATCACAGAAGCTCCCTCTATGTTTCACAAGCTTTAATTAAGTCCTACAGCTTCCTTCTGAAATGCACAAATACCATTAAACCTATTTTGCAGAGAGTGAAAATGAGGCAAGCTGAAAACTAACCAATTAAGAAAGTTCCAAGATCAGAATTATTTTTCTCTGTTAAAAAAAGGGATCATACTTTTTCAGAGATGAAAAATTGTTTTTATCTCATCATTTATTTCTTACTATTTTCCTGATGTTCTGTTTTGGGCTTATAGACTTTCTCCTCCAGGAGAGAATTAGGATGTAGTGTCATTTGAGGTACTGCATTAAGTTCTGAAGTTCATACATGGTAGATGAACTATTGGAGATTAATTGCTTACTGACACTGTCACTGCTCAGCACTCAGGATGTTTTAGCTTTGCTGGTTTCAGGTTTAATGAAACTTCACTGTCAAAGCATTTGGGCTACTGGAAGATTATCCATGTAGCTGAAGAGAAGGGTAGGGATGTGAAGAAGAAAAGTTAGTAACAAAACCCAGGGATTATAATGTGTTTCATTACTGTGAGAGGCAGTCAAATTATATAAAAGTTGCTTGGAAATCACTGAATATTATTTCAAGATTTTTGATTCATTTTATCAAAAATATTTTGAAATTGTCCTTTCTCTTGAGATCTGTGCTCTGTACATAGGAGACAGTAAGAAAGTAACATAAGGTCATAGTTAAGAGCACAGGCACAGAAGTCAGACATACTTTGTGTTTAAATGTAGCGTCTGCCATTCAATAGTTCTATTCCTTTGTAGACATAACTACACTTCTCTGTCTCATTTCTTTAGATATAAAATAAGAATAATAATTATAACATCTGCTTCTTTGGTTTTTGTAAGACATAAAATATAAATTATATATAAGTAGAACATAATGTGTTCAATGTTATATGATTGCCATTGTTATTATTATCACTATTATTATTATCTCTAAATAAGGCATGTTCCTGCCTCAAGGAGTTTACATTCTGTCCTGAATTTAAAAGGAAAGACTTTCAAAGGTAGTGTGACATAAGCAAAATCATTGGTTCTGTAGAAGTTCAAAATAGGGATGAGTAATGGGGTATCATGATCAGAGAAGGATGTGGAAGACTTTAAATGTGAACTAACACTTGGAATAAATTGTGTTAGCACTGAGGTCGAAAAGATGCAGTTCAGGGAAAATGGCAACTTAGAAGGCAGAAAGAATGTGTGTAAAGTTGGAAAAGCGTCCATAAGTTTTATAAGAGAGGGAGAAAATATGATCCTATGTTAGGGTGTGGTTAGACTATGAAGAACACCAAAGGCCACATGGATGACTTTGAACATGATAGAAAAAATAAAGGAGGCATTGGAAGCTTTTGAGCAGGAAACCCACTTAGTGAAAGAAGTAGGATAATATGACATCAGATTGTTGGAGAGATGAGTAATTGCAATTTGAGTAAGCAGTTCTGAAGCTGATGTAATAAAAAATTTGCCAGGTTTGAGGACCCAAAGCTACAATGAAGGCAGATGTACCAAAGATCAGAAATATTTCCCCAAACTTCTCTTCAGCCATAGTGACTGATCAGATATAGAGGGGAGAAACCAAAAAAAAAAAAAGGAATGAGTGGGAGTAGCTCTAAAATTTTGAACAAAGATACCCTGGAAACTGTTGATAGAGATTGAGAAAATATGCGAAGTTACTGGAAGGAAGGGGAGGGGAAAATATGTTGGTGAGTCCAAATTTGGAAATACCAAGTTCACTGTGTCATAGGAAATTCAAGTGGAAAATGTTATCCATTTGACTGGAATTCAGGGAAAGTGATATAGATATGAAATATAGCAAAGGTATATAGTTTCTAGTATTTATATAACCAAAATCTTTCAACATGTTTCCAGATAGTTGTTATTATTATAACATTCAAGAGAGTATGGAAACCCAGTTAAGTATAAAACCTAGTGAAATATTTTTGCATTGTCACATAAAGTAAATAATTTTTAAATAATAAATATTTTAAAAATTCTCTACTTTAGACCCACTTTCTTCTTTCTCTAACTGATGTGTATGTATAAACTAGTTCAGTAAAGTAAATTCCTTCATAGCAAAATTTCTGTGCTCAGACATGACTTCTGGAATTTTTAGCCTTTTATATCTAATTTAAATATCCAGATTAAGATGTCTCATTGACACATCAAACTCAGCATTTCTTAAAGTTTATTCATCTCTGTTCTCTTGTTCCTAGTTCCATATTCTTTATAATCATGAATGACAACATCAAATGAGAAATCTGAGAGTCTTTCCTAGTTCTTCCCTCTTTCTCTCCCCTCACATCCAATTCATCACCTAGTCCAACTGAAATTATTAATCACACATATATGCTTGTCTTTTCTGCTTCTTCTTTATATTTGTTAACTGGTCTAATTCCTATTAATCCTCCTTCTAATTCATTTTTCACTTCGAAATCCAGGTTGATCTTTATAAATAACAAAAGTGAATCATGCAATACCCTTCCTGAAAACTCTTCAGTAACTCCCTCTGCACTATCAGGTTGTAACTTCTGGTTACCTTACCTATATTTGTCTCTAGAAGTAAAATCACAACCACTAGGCCATTCCTATCTGTCTTATTTCTAATATTTTCCCAAAACTAAACTTAGGACATAGCACATATTAAATACTCATTAAATATATATTAAATAAGTGATTGAAGAAATAATAAATGCAAAATTATTCAAATTAAAATGAGTAAAAGAAATAAAATATATGTTGAAATCAGCTTAATTGGAAGAAGAGGATGAGACAACCTCTAAAGTCCCAATATATTCTAATTGAACAAATGATATTTGTAATAAATGAAGGAAAATTATAAAACAATCATCTCAATAATATATATATATATAAAGTTTACTGTTTATTAAAACCATTTTTTCTTTCATCTTTAAAAAATCTAAATAGAAAAATCCTATTAAGTGGTTTGGACTGAAAAAATAAAATGATATTAATCCATTTGGAGAACTGACAGGGACAACTGCAGTTTCACACTGATTATTTCATTATGTTCATTGGTTGGTATCTCCAAGGAGGGTAGAAATAAATACTTTTTTTCTGAAAATGAGTTCTTCCCTGTGGGGCTTCAGATGGAAGGTGTGGGAACATGGAACATATATAGTGCTTTACATTATATGGATACAGCCAGTTATGTTTTTCAAGCTCTTGAACTTGCTCTTTACAGTTTCCCTTAAAATGGTTATATCTGGTCAGGGAAGTTAATGCTGATAATCAAATTTATTAGATGTCTATATAATTAAAGTTAATAGTCCTTGAGTGAAGTCTTGAGGGCCCTTCAAAGAAGGAAGGGCATGAGATTTTAAGGCTTAGACTTCATAAAATTTATTTTGGATACCCAGATAAATTTTGTGCTTTTTTGTTTGTTTGTTTCAGGGTAAATTTGAACATATTTTCAATAAATAGGAATGTTACTATAAATACATCTATAAGTACCTTTTTACTGTCATGATATACACCTTATGAAAATCTTTAAAATTCTCAAATTGTATCTAAAACATATAGAAAATATGGAAGATTTTAATATTTAAATTAATAATTCTTTAAGAATGTTAAATTGAATATTGAGTAATATGAATTCAAATACCTAAACTTTAAAATTAAAGTTTAGGACATGCCCTGAAGTATTCAAAATTTTACTAACGTGTATTTTAATCCCATTCTGTAAAGTTAAGAATGAATGAATTCTATTTATGCTGTTAAAAATAGATGAGATTTCTCATTCAAGTGTGGTCTCTCACTTCAGAAATTCACTTGTGAAATTTCAAACCCCATCCTGTGAGGTTTCCAGGAAATACTAACTTCAGGCTTTTCAGCACCACCCCACACTCCTATCTTCCTAAGGAATGTGGCCAGATTCTGGGAGATGCATATAGTAACAGTTAATTATTTGAAGGTGTCTCTGTTATTAGACTGTCAGGATATGTCAGTATAAGATAGACCTGCCTTGCTCCTAAGCAATGCTTTAGCCAATGAATGATATTTATAGTACTTCATCACACTTTGGAAACTGTAGACATTTCTGCTTCATTAATACACCTGGGATATGGGAAATTCTATGACGCTGTCTATGGTAATACCTGTCTAAATGTGTTGCCTTTGACTATCACAAAATTCTGCGTGAGGCAAGGAATACAGTTAATCCTGTACCATCTCTCACACAGCACTCTTACCCCTTCTACTTCTCCCCTTTGACGAGCAGATCTTTATTTATAATGGGATTTGGGGTAGAGTGGCAAGCCCTGTCTCCTCTTGCTTCTTTCAAAAAATTTTTTTTTTCTAGGAATTGAATCCTCTTAGTTCCAGTAAGAGCTTATGAAAACAAAAGTCACAGAAATCAAACTTCTCTTTGCTATACAATATGCCTTCTTCTTGGTAAGAACAGTCCTAATTATCTGCCTGTATTGGTAAAAGGGGCACCCTAGGCAGGGGACGGTAGGTCATGAGTGTCACATATTGAGAGTAAGAGGGAGCACAATGAACTGATATTCAGAAAAGTTTTGTCAAAATAAAACCGGGCTTACATATATAGTTTTTTAGATTGAAAATATACTTTCTGTTTCAACACAATCCCCCAAACCCCTATTTTCGTAAACATAGTTGTTCATCTACTTACTTTACATGTTTGTCCTCATACTCTTGTAGGCATTTGGGTTTAAAATATTATGCTGTGACGTAACTGTCATTAGAAAAAATAATATGTAAGGAATCCAATATGCATAAGAATTATTATGGTCATATTTGGCTTTATCTACTTAGAAGCAGAATCTCTAAATCAATGATTCTTATCCATGGAGTTTTATCCCATCACAGCATATGAGAATCTCCAGAATTCATGTTCAGAAAGACACACAGTAATAAAGTGTTGTTGAGTTTAATGGGAATACCTCTACCATGACAATATCACCTTTTGTTTCCTTAAACTTCTCTTTTGAAAATTTCATAGGCTCAAAAAGTAACAGACATGTTCTCTACCTCCCTCCCTCCTACATCTTTAGATGACATGAGATAATGTATGGTTTTAATAGACAGAAGGTTACTGAACAACAGCTGTATGCTAAAATGATTCTATAAGATTGAATAGCAGAAACAAGTGGTCTTATTGTGGGGGAAAGAGTGGTAGTAACAAAAATTTCAAACCTAGATGTAAAAATATCCTGTTTATTCTTTCTAATTTTTCTTTCAAATGACCTTCTGGTAAAGGGGAAAAAACCATCTATGATATCTTACACATTAGCAATAGAAACAATTCAGCTTCTGACTGAAATCCAAATTAATAAACTCTTCTTAAGCCAGCTTCCCTGCACAAACATTTATATTAAATATTACAAATTAAGGTTCATGAGGACAGGGATTTTTTAGTTATTTGTCTGTTGATATGGGGTGCCAAAAATAGTGTCTGGCACATACTATGCATTCAATAAATATTTGTGGAATAAATATGTATACATAAATGTATTTTATTGTGAACATATGGAATACTGTGACATTGTAGGTAGGGATGCAGAGGTATAAAAAACACACACAAAACTTTGTGTGTGTATGCACAGGTGTGCGTGTGTGTCTATGATGGAATACAAAGTTTTTATGTTTTCTTGGTTATTTTTTTAACATGTTTATTGGAGCATAATTGCTTTACATTGTTGTGTCAGTTTCTGCTGCATAACAAAGTGAATCAGCTATACGTATACTTATAACCCCATATCCCCTCCCTCTTGCATCTCCCTCCCACCCTCCCTATCCCACCCCTCTAGGTGGTCACAAAGCACTGAGCTGATCTCCCTGTGCTATACGGCTGCTTTCCACTATCTATCTATTTTATATTTGGTAGTCTATATATGTCCATGCCACTCTCTCACTTTGTCCCAACTTACCCTTCCCTGTCGCAGTGTCCTCAAGTCCATGCGCTATGTCTCTGTCTTTATTACTGTCCTGCCTGTAGGTTCTTCGGAACCATTTTCTGCCTTTTTTTTAGATTCCATATATATGTGTTAGCATATGGTATTTGTTTTTCTCTTTCTGACTTAACTTCACTCTATATGACAGTCTCTATGTCCATCCACCTCACTACAAATAACTCAATTTCATTTCCTTTTATGGCTGAGTAATATTCCATTGTATATATGTGCCATATCTTCTTTATCCATTCATCTGTCAGTGGACACTTAGGTTGCTTCCATATCCTGGTTATTGTAAATAGTGCTGCAATGAACATTGTGGTACATGACTCTTCTTGAATTATGGTTTTCTCAGGGTATATGCCCAGTACTGGGTTTGCTGGGTCATATGGTACTTCTATTTTAGTTTTTTAAGGACCCTCCATACTGTTCTCCATAGAGGCTGTATCAATTTACATTCCCACCAACAGTGCAAGAAGGTTCCCTTTTCTCCACACGCTCTCCAGCATTTATTCTTTGTAGATTTTTTGATGATGGCCATTCTGACTAGTCTGAGATGATACCTCACTGTAGTTTTGATTTGCATTTCTCTAATGATTAGTGATGTTTGTTGGCAATCTGTATATCTTCTCTGGAGAAATGTCTGTTTAGATCTTCCACCCATTTTTGAACTGAGTTGTTTGTTTTTTTTGATATTGAGCTACATGAGCTGCCTGTATATTTTGGAGATTAATCCTTTGTCAGTTGCTTCATTTGCAAATATTTTCTCCCATTCTGAAGGTTGCATTTCGCATTGTTTATGGTTTCCTTTGCTGTGCAAAAACTTTTAAGTTTCATTAGGTCCCATTTGTTTATTTTTGTTTTTATTTCCATTTCTCTAGGAGATGGGTCAAAAAGGATTTGCTGAGACTTATGTCATGGAGTGTTCTGCCTATGTTTTCCTCTAAGAGTTTTATAGTGTCTGGCCTTACATTTAGGTCTTAAATCCATTTTGAATTTATTTATGCATATTGTTTTAGGAAGTGTTCTAGTTTCATTCTTTTACCTGTAGCTGTCCAGTTTTCCCAGCACCACTTATTGAAGAGGCTGTATTTTTTCCATTGTATATTCTTGCCTCCTTTATCAAAGATAAGGTGACTATATGTGCATTGGTTTATCTCTGGGCTTTCTATCCTGTTCCATTGATCTATATTTCTGTTTTTGTGCCAGTACCATACTGTCTTGATTACTGTAGCTTTGAAGTATAGTCTGAAGTCAGGGAGCCTGCTTCCTCCAGTTCCGTTTTCTTTCTCAAGATTGCTTTGGGTATTCAGGGCCTTTTGTGTTTCCATACAAATTATGAAATTTTTTGTTCTAGTTCTGTGAAAAGTGCCATTGGTAGTTTGATAGGGATTGCCCTGAATTTATCATTTGCTTTGGGTAGTACAGTCAATTTCACATGTTGATTCTTCCAATCCAGGAATGTGATATATCTCTCCATCTGTTTGTATCATCTTTACTTTCTTTCATCAGTGTCTTATAGTTTTCTGTAAGACATACAGGTCTTTTGTCTCCTTAGGTAGGTTTATTCCTAGGTATTTTATTCATTTTGTTGAATTAGTAAATGGGAGTGTTTCCTTAATTTCTCTTTCAGATATTTAATCATTTGTGTATAGGAATGAAAGAGATTTCTGTGCATTAATTTTGTATCCTGCTACTTTACCCAATTCATTGAATAGCTCTAGTAGTTTTGTGGTAGCATCTTTGGGATTCTCTATGTATAGTATCATGTTATCTGCAAAGAGTGACAATTTTACTTCTTCTTTTCCAATTTGGATTCCTTTTATTTGTTTTTCTTCTCTGATTGCTGTGGCTAAAACTTCCAAAACTATGTTGAATAATAGTGGTGAGAGTGGCAACCTTTTCTTGTTCCTGAGCATAATGGAAATGGTTTCAGTTTTTCACCATTGAGCTCAATGTTGAATGTGGTTTTCGCATATGTGGCCTTTCTTATGTTGAGGTACGTTTCCTCTGTGCCTACTTTCTGGAGGGTTTTTATTGTAAATGGGTGTTGAATTTTTTCGAAAGCTTTTTCTGCATCTATTGAGATGATCATATGGTTTTCATCCTTCAATTTGTTAATATGGTGTATCACATTGATTGATTTGCAATATACTGAAGAATCCATGCGTTCCTGAGAGAAACCCCACTTGATCATGGTGTATGATCCTTTTAATGTGCTGTCGGATTCTGTTTGCTTGTATTTTGTTGAGGGTTTTTGCATCTATGTTCATCAGTGATATTGGCCTATAGTTTTCTTTTTTTGTGATATCTTTTTCTGGTTTTGTTATCAGGGTGATTCTGGCCTTGTAGAATGAGTTTGGGAGTGTTCCTCCCTCTGCTATATTTTGGAAGAGTTTGAAAGGATAGGTGTTAGCTCGTCTTTAAATGTTTGATATAATTCACCTGTGAAGCCATCTGGTCCTGAACTTTTGTTTGTTGGAAGATGTTTAACACAATTTCATTCTCAGTGCTTGTGACTGGTCTGTTTCTATTTTCTATTTCTTCCTGGTGCAGTCTCAGAAGGTTGTGCTTTTCTAGTAATTTGTCCATTTCTTCCTGGTGATCCATTTTATTGGCATATGGTTACTTGTAGTAATCTCTCATGATCCTTTGTAATTCTGCAGTGTCAGTTGTTACTTCTCCTTTTTCAGTTCTAATTCTATTGATTTGAATCTTTTCCCTTTTTTTCTTGATGAGTCTGGCTAATGGTTTATCAATTTTGTTTATCTCCTCAAAGAACCAGCTTTTAGTTTTATTGATATTTGCTATCATTCCCTTCATTTCTTTTTCATTTATTTATGATCTGATCTTTATGATTTCTTTCCTTTTGCTAATTTTTTTTTATTCTTTCTCTAATTGCTTTAGGTGTAAGGTTAGGTTGTTTACTTGAGCTGTTTCTTGTTTCTTGAGATAGGATTGTATTGCTATAAACTTCCCTCTTAGAACTGCTTTTCCTGCATCCCATAAGTTTTGGGTCACCATATTTTCATTGTCATTTGTTTCTAGGTATTTTTTGATTTCCTCTTTGATTTCTTCAATGATATCTTGTTTGTTCGGTAGTGTTTTTAACCTCCATGTGTTTGTATTTTTTACAGATTTTTTTCTGGTAATTGATATCTAGTCTCATAGCCTTGTGCTTGGAAAAGTTACTTGATATGATTTCAGTTTTCTTAAATTTACCAAGGCTTGATCTGTGAACCAAGACATGATCTGTCCTGGAGAATGTTCCATGAGCACTTGAGAAGAAAGTGTATTCTGTTGTTTTTGGATGGAATTCCTATAAATATGAATAAGTCCATCTTGTTTAATGTGTCATTTAAAGTTTGTGTTTCCTTATTTATTTTCATTTTGGATGATCTGTCCATTGGTGAAAGTGGGGTGTTAAAAGTCCCCTACTATGATTTTGTTACTGTCAGTTTCCCCTTTTATGGCTGTTAGCATTTGCCTTATGTATTGAAGTGCTCCTATTTAGGTTGCATAAGTAGTTACAATTGTTATATCTTCCTCTTGGATTGATCCCTTGATCATTATGTAGTGTCCTTCTTTGTCTCTTGTAACAGTCTTTATTTTAAAGTCTATATTGTCTGATATGAGAATTGCTCTTCCAGCTTTCTTTTGATTTCCATTTGCATGGAATATCTTTTTCCAGCCCCTCACTTTCAGTCTGTATGTGTCCCTAGGTCTGAAGTGGGTGTCTTGTAGATAGCATATATATGGGTCTTGTTTTTGTATCCATTCAGCCAATCTGAGTCTTTTGGTTGAAGCATTTAAGCCATTTACATTTAAAGTAATTATTGATATGTATGTTCCTATTACCATTTTCTTAATTGCTATGTGTATTTTATTGTAGGTCTTTTCCTTCTCTTGTGTTTCCTAACTAGAGAAGTTTCTTAGGGATTTGTTGTAAAGCTGGTTTGGTGTTGCTGAATTCTCTTAGCTTTTGCTTGTCTGTAAAGCTTTTAATTTCTGTTGAATCTGAATGAGATCCTTGCTGGGTTGTGTGATCTTGGTTGTAGCTTTTTCCTTGTCATCACTTTAAATATGTCGTTCCACTCCTTTCTAGCTTGCAGATTTTCTGCTGAAAGATCAGCTGTTAACCTTATGGAGATTCCCTTGTATGTTTTTTGTTGCTTTTCCCTTGGCACTTTTATTTTTTCTTTGTATTTAATTTTTGATAGTTTGATTAATATGTGTCTTGATGTGTTTCTCCTTGGATTTATCCTGTATGGGACTCTCTGTGCTTCCTGGAGCTGATTGACTATTTCCCTTCCCATATTAGGGAAGTTTTCAACTATAATCTTTTGAAATATTTTCTCAGTCCCTTTCTATTTCTTTTCTTCTTCTCAGATCCCTATAATTCATATGTTGGTGCATTTATTTTTTTAAAAAATTTTTTAATTTTTTTTTTTGCGGTACGCGGGCCTCTCACTGTTGTGGCCTCTCCCATTGTGGAGCACAGTCTCTGGATGAGCAGGCTCAGTGGCCATGGCTCACGGGCCCAGCTGCTCTGTGGCATGTGGGATCTTCCCAGATTGGGGCACGAACCCGTGTCCCCTGCATCGGCAGGCAGACTCTCAACCACTGTGCAACCTGGGAAGCCCTGTTGGTGCATTTAATGTTGTCCCAGAGCTCTCTGAGACTATCCTCAATTCTTTTCATTCTTCTTTCTTTATTCTGCTCTGCAGGAGTTATTTCCACTATTTTATCTTCCAGGTCACTTCTCTGTTCTTCTCCACAGTTATTCTGCTATTGAGTCCTTCTAGAGATTTTAAAATTTCATTTATTGTGTTGTTCATCATTGTTTCTTTGCTCTTTAGTTCTTCTAGGTCCTTGTTAATCATTTCTGTATTTTCTCCATTCTATTTTCAAGGTTTTGTTCATCTTTACTATCATTACTCTGAATTGTTTTCCAGGTAAACTGCCTATTTCCTCTTCATTTGTTTGGTCTGATGGGTTTTTATGTTGCTCCTTCATCTGCTATGTATTTTTCTGTCTTCTCATTTTGCTTTACTTACTGCATTTGGGGGTCTTCTTTTTGCAGGCTGCATGTTCATAGTTCCTGTTGTTTTTGGTGTCTGTCCCCAGTGGGTAAGTTTGCTTTAGTGGGTTGTGTAGGCTTTCTGGTGGATGGGACTGGTACCTATGTTCTGGTGGATGAGGCTGGATCTTGTCTTTCTGGTGGGTAGGACCACATCCACTGGTGTGTTTTGAAGTGTCTGTGACCTTATTATGATTTTAGGGAGCTTCTCTGCTAATGGGTGGGGTTGTGTTCCTTTCTTGCTGGTTGTTTGGCATGGGGTGTCAAGTACTGTAGCTTGCTGGTCGTTGAGTGGAGCTGGGTCTTCACATTGAGACGGAGATCTCTGAGAGAGCTTTTGCCATTTGATATTACGTGGGGCTGGGAAGTCTTTGGTCGACTAATGTTGTGAACTCGGCCATCCTACCTAAGAAGCTCAGGCGTGACACCCAGCCGGAGCACTACAGCCCTGTCAGCCACATGGCTCAGAAGAAAAGTGAGAAAGAAAATGAAAGAAAGAGAAATTAAATTAAATTAAAAAGTTATTAAAATTAAAAATATATATATTATTTTTTTAAGTAATAAAAAAAGAAACAAAGAAGAGGGCAATCAAACCAATAAAGAAATATGCCAATGATAACAAACACTAAAAACTATAATAATAAAAAAAAAAAAGGACAGACAGAACCCTAGGATAAATAGGAAAAGCAAAGCTATACAGACAAAATTACACAAAGAAACATACACATACACACTCACAAAAAGAGAAAAAGGAAAAAAATATATATGTATTAAAATAAAGGGAAGAGAGCAACCAAATCAATCAACAAATCTTCCAATTATAATAAACTCTAAATACTAAACTAAAATAAACATAAAACCAGAAACAAATTAGATACAGAAAGCAAACCCCAAGTCTCCCGTTGCTCCGAAAGTCCACTGCCTCAATTTTGGAATGATTCGTTGTCTATTCAGGTATTGCACAAATGCAGGGTACGTCAAGTTGATTGTGGAGATTTAATCTGCTGCTCCTGAGGCTGCTGGGAGAGATTTCCCTTTCTCTTCTTTGTTCGCACAGCTCCTGGGGTTCAGCTTTAGATTTGGCTCTGCCTCTGTCTGTAGGTCGCCTGAGGGCATCTCTTCCCAGCTCAGACAGGACGGGGTTATAGTAGCAGCTGATTAGGGGCCTCTGGCTCACTCAGGCTGGGGGGAGGTAGAGGTATGGAATGCGGGGTTAGCCTGTGGTGGCAGAGGCCAGCGTGACATTGCAACAGCCTGAGGCTCACCATGTGTTCTCCCAAGGAAGTTGTCCCTGGATCACGGGACCCTGGCAGTGCCGGGCTGCAGAGGCTCCTGGGAGGCGTGGTATGGTTAGTGACCTGTGCTTACACACAGGCTTCTTGGTGGCTGCAGCAGCAGCCTTAGCACTTCATGCCCGTCTCTGGTGTCCGTGCTGATAGCTGCGGCTCGCACCCATCTCTGGAGCTCGTTTAAGCGGTACTCTGTATCCCTTCTCCTCCTGCACCCCGAAACAATCTCTTGACTCTGAGGCCGTTCCAAACGTTTTCTCGAACTCTCTCCCAGCTAGCTGTGGCACACTAGCCCCCTTCAGGTTGTGTTCATGCAGCCAATCCCAGTCCTCTCCCTGGGATCTGACCTCAGATGCCCAAGCCTCAGCTCCCATCCCCCACCCACCCCGGCAGGTGAGCAGACAAGCCTCTCAGGCTGGTGAGTGCTGGTTGGCACCGATCCTCTATGCGAGAATCTCTCTGCTTTTCCCTCTGCCCCACTGTTGCTGTGTTCTCCTCCGTGGCTCCAAAGCTTCCGCCCTGCCTAACCCCCATCTCCACCAGTCAAGGGTCTTCCTAGTGTTTGGAAACTTCTCCTCCTTCACAGCTCTGTCCCAGAGGTGCAAGTCCCGTCCTTATTCTTTTGTCTCTGTTTTTTCTTTTTTCTTTTGCCCTGCCCAGGAACGTGGGGAGTTTCTTGCCTTTTGGGAAGTCTGAGGTCTTCTGCCAGCATTCAGTATGTGTGCTGTAGTAGCTGTTCCACATGTAGATGTATTTTTGATGTATTTGTGGGGAGGAAAGTGATCTCCATGTCTTACTCCTCTGCCATCTTGAAGGTCCTCCAGTTTTTATGTTTTATTTATGTAAGTAAACTATGAAAGCATTTTTCTTCTATAAACGTTGAAACATTATACTGTATATATATTCAACTCTCATTCCTTATGAATAGTAGCCAGTGATATCACTTTAGTGTCACTACCCTCAGCCTTTCTGTATGCATTTAGAAATTTGCTATATTCAAGTATATCATATATTGTAGATAATTTTCCATACATACACTTTTGTAGGTTTTTGGGAGGCATTTGTGTTACACTAAATATAGCATAACATTGTTATTGACCTGCACCTTCCTTTTGCTCCCAACAATATGTCCTAGCAATACATCAATGATAGTATGTATATCTACTTTATTTAAAAAATCCACATGGCATATATATGTCATTGTTTGTGTAGTTCTTCTCTAATACAGATGCACTTTGACATCATATCTTATGTTATGTCATTGCAAATAATTAGATTAGTTGTTTAAATTTTACACAACATATAATTAAATTTACCTAGGAAAAGTCCCGAAAATTATTATTCTTAGGATCTATGCATTTCCATGTTTTTACAAATTTTCCTCCAAAGAAGCTGCACCACTTTACTTTCTTACTGTATAAAAGTAATATATTCCCCACTCTTACTGATCATTATTTTTAATCAAAATTTAAGCTTGTGCAACTTAATAAGTTGTCTCATTTGAATTCCTTAATTTCCATTAATGGTAAACATTTGTGTAAATTATTTAAAACACATATAAACTATTTTTAAGTGATCAGTTAATAATATATATTTAATATCCTGTTTTATCTTCTTGTGGATTTGTAGTTTTATGCACATTAAAATATTCTTCCTGTACCATTATATATATGTTACATCTGTTAAAAGCATTTTCACCTCATTTTTTTTTTCTTTTAAGCTTATTTATGGTGGTTTTAGAAGTAATAATTTAAAGTTCATAAAAATTTTATTCATGTCTTTTTATAATCTTTTTGAATATGAACTATCTTATTCCAAAAGTAAACATATAGTCTCTCTATATTATCATGTTCATATATGTAACATATGTATATAATATATAATATACGTGTATACATACATAATTGAGAATTAAATCTAAGAGAAAGATTTTTGCTATTTTATTATTTTGTCCTATTTTATGTATCTGATTTGTTAATACTGTATTCATCGCTTTTTGCATTTATGTTTGTAAGTGAAAATGGCTCTATTTTTATTTTCTCAAGATTTCCTTATTTAATTTGGGTACTGAGAACACACTAGCCTTGTAAAATGAATTGAGTCACCTGCATTAATTCTCATAGCAAATTGTATATGAAATGAATGAAATTTATCTGCCCCTGGTGGTCTGGTGAAATTTAAGTTTAAAACTCCTCTGTATCTTATTTAATTTATAAGTGTTTGGCTGGGAAAGGACAATTTTTAAGTATTGGTTCATTTTCTATTAAATTTTTTTTCTATTAAATTTTTTTTTCTGGTAATTTAAAGATTTATAAAGTTTTCTGAGTTTTTATATTTGTTCTTATAACTTGTTCATAGACTTAAATTGTGATTTTTAAATTGATAGTGTATCTAAAATTATGTTCCTTTTTTAAAACCATTTTTTAAAGTCATAAAATCATAATTCTTCACAGTCTACTTTGTTGTGAACAAAAAACAATATTTTGAAAAGTTTACATTATAAAACTTTTAAAAGAACTGTCCCTTGGTTTTGTTTATTATAACTCGTGTTGTTCTATTCTTTATTTCTGCTAAATAATTTGCAATAAAATATGTGAATAATGATTATGCAATATAATTAATATTGAATATAAGTATGTCATTATCATCTTGTCATTTGGTCTGATTTTGCTTGCTATAGTAGGAAGTATATTGCTAGCTGAATACTTCTAAATTAAAATTTATCACAGTTTATTGCAATTTTTTTCTATCTTTCTTTCTCATTAAATTTGAGATCTTTGAAGGCAGGAAATAAATAAATGCCTAGTGCTTAACACTGTACCTGAACATATTAAATTCTCAATATGTCTCTTGAATAAGCTGAACGAATAACTTTAATAAAGAAATTGTGTAATTTTTACTCAAAAAAATCCTTTCTTTGAAGTTTTCAACAAATTGGCTTGTATCTCCATCTTATGTTACAGGGTGGGTAGTCCAAAGTTTTCCTCCAAATGTCTATAAATTACCAATAGCTTATATTAGCAGGGTCAATTCTAGCTCTGGAGTCTCTGACTGATTAAATGTTACTATTCATGTTTCAGTTATGCTATTGTCTCTGGCATAAAGCCAGTAAATCCAAGTTATGCAGCTCCCTTTTTGATTTGCTATCCCCCCGCCCAACTAGTCACACAATTCATTTATATTTGCAGCAGATTTTACTGGAAATTTAGAAGTAATGAGAGGCTTTACAGGCAACAACATCAACAGTTTTAAATAAACAAACAAAAACAGTAAAACCCAACCCATATGACATCTACAATGCATCAGCATAAGTGATTCATGTGTTTTAGCTCATTTGATTCTCATGACAAACCCAGGAGGTAGATTTTATAATGATTTCTAATTATTTTTCACTTGAAGAAACTGGAGCACACAAAGTTAAAGAAGAGGTCACAAAGCTAACAATTGTGGTCCTGGGATATAAAGTATGCTTTTCATTAAAAGCCCTTTGAATACACCCTTTGATTTTACCAACACATAGTTTTCACTGGTTGACTTCTCCCAAACTGGCAGCCTCCTGCTATGTTTTGTTATCTATTCTCTCTTATTCTCCAACCGCCTGTCTACTCTCTTCTCTCATCCTTGTACATTTCTGTCGATTAATTGGAGAACTTAGGTATCTCTTTTTGTTCTGTTTCCTTCCATACATCAGAGATTAAGTCCACACTCAACAGTACTTATAAATTTATTTCCTGTACAAAATGGCTCCCTGCCTATGAGGAATCAAGGATTATCTCTTAAAATAACAATATTTCTTTTTCTTTCACCTGTAATATGTGGATGTAACTCACATTGCTTTATTCAGGATCTTTTTAAATATATTGCTTTACCTTAGCACAATATAGCTTCCTGAAAAGCATTTTTTTTTTCTTTAACTTCCTGGGAACTTGGGAGACATGGTTGGTCACACAATAAGTCTGGTCTTTTGTTTCTTAGATGTTCAATACACAGACAAAGCATTGAAATTAGTTAAAGAAATATCCAAGTCCATTCATACTGACATCGCCCTAATGAATATAAGGATTCTTTGCATTTCAGCTGAATACCCTTATAGTTTTTATCCACAGATTCTAAGGCATATATAGAATTAACAATTTCCAATAAAATGAAGCAAGAAAAATATTTCTAAGTGAGAATAAAGAAATATGAGTTTATGATACTAACACAAATCTGTAGTTTATTGATCTGTGTGCCCTGTGTGGAAGAAGTTTTGGGTTTTATCTCTGCAAATGGATATATAGTTAGGTTTTATGATGAATACTAATGAGATTCTATCCTGAGGCAAATAAAAAGGAAATCAAGGTTTTTTTAACAGGATATTTCAGAGTAAATAGCCCTAAGCCGTATGTGGTTGTTTCTAGATGCTAAGTAAAATGTACCTTTATTTGGTCAGGAATTGAAAAATCATGTGAAAAAATCAAGACAGTTGATCAGAACCAAACTAGAATATGAAACTGAGCAAAGTCTGGCTTTGTACTTAATATTTCACACTCATTTTTTGATGTGCATTCTGCATAAATGTTGGTATTACCCTCAAAATGACTGTATGAGAGTATGACTAACTAGACACTCTCTTTACCTGAGTGATACCATTCCCAGTTCTCCCAGAAAACGCACGTTAATAACTTAGTGGGTATCCTCCCTTGGTTTGCCCTAGGTTCATCACACACACACACACACACACACACACACACACACACACACACACACACACATATGTATATGAATGATATAGATCTATGATACAGATGATATAACTATATGGGTTTTTGTCACAATTTGCTCTTTTCAAAGTAGAGTTATTCTATACACAGTTTTCTGCATTTTCTTTTCTTTTATAATTTATGTTTTTATCGGAGTATAACTGACACATCACATTGTATTAGTTTCAGGTGTACAAAATAATGATTTGATATTTATGTGTATTGCAAACTTATCTCCACAATAATCCTTTACCATACATAGTTACAAAAAATTTTTTTATACTGAGGACATTTAAAATCTACTCTCTTAGCAACTTTCAAATATGCAATGCAATATTATTAACTATAGCCACCATGCTATATATCATATCCCCCATGACTTAATTATAACTGGAAGTTTGTAGTTTTTGACCCCCTTCACCCATTTTTCCCACCCACCACCTCCTGCCTCTGGCAACACCAATCTTTCCTTTGTATATATGAGCTTGTTTTGCTGTTGTTGTTTTTAATGCCACATATGAGTTGTATGGCATTTGTCTCTCTCTCTCTGACTTATTTCACGTTGCATAGTGCCCTCAGGGTCCAACCATATTGTCACAAATGGCAAGATTTCATTATTTTTATGGCTGAATAGTATTCCATTGCATATATATATATGAATATAAAATGCACATTGCTATACATTGATATATATGGTATATGTATATACTCCTTATCCATTCATCCATTGATGGACGATAAGGTTGTTTTCATATCTTGGCTATTGTGAATGATGCTGCAATGAACATGGGGGTACATATATCTTTTCAATTTAGTGTTTTCATTTTCTTCAGATAAATACCCAGAAGTGGAATTGCTGCGTCATATTATATAGCTCTATTTTTAAATTTTTGAGAAACTCCCATATTGTTTTCCATAGTGGCTGCAACCATTTACATTCCAATCAAGAGTGCACAAAGGTTCCGTTTTCTCTACTTCCTTGCCAACGCTTATTTCTTGTCATTTTTGATAACAGCCATTCTAACAGGTGTGAGTTGATATTTTATTGTGGTTTTGATTTGCATTTCCCTGATGATTAGTGATGCTGAGCATCTTTTTATGTACCTGTTGGCAATCTGTATGTTTTCTTTAGAATAATGTAAATTTAGATCCTCTGCACATGTTTTTGTTTGGGGGTTTGGGGGTTTTGATGTGTTCTGTGAGTTCTTTATGTATTTTGGATATTAACTCTTATCAGATATTTTCTCCCATTCAGTAGCTTGCCTTTTCATTTTCTTGATGAGCATTTTACTTTTCTTCATATCTTACAAAATCTGACACATCCCCACCCTCAGCCTGTCAACTCTTAGAGTCCTAATTCATTCTTGTTAATAGCAGTATGATATTCATGGTGGGCATATAACACAATTTATTTAAACTTTTCTTTGTTACTGGTCATTTTCTCAAGTTTTTTTTTCCACAATAGATATCCTTGAACACATAACATTTTCAACTGGTGTATTTATTTCTGAAGGATAGATAGATTTCCAGGAGTAGATTACTCTGTTGAAGGCATAAGCATTGTTTTTCTTAAAGAATGTTGCAATAATACTTTCCTAATAGGATGTAAAATTTTAGTTTCTACCAAGTATATATGATAGTATACTTTCCCCTACCTCACCAACTGCATATATTTTAAACTTTTTCCAATGTAAAAGGTACAAAGAAAGACCTTATTATTTCAGTAGCATTTCCCTTAATTCTAGTGAGTTTATTCAACTTTTTATGTTGCTTGACCATTTTCTGTGATTCAGTATTCACATGCCTTGCCCAATTTTACATTGACTTGTGTATCTGTTTATAGGCTGTAAGTTCTCATATTATAAATATCATACCTTTACCTGTAACTTTGTTGCAAATTTTTTTCAAATCTATCATTTTTATTGACTTTGTGTGGTATGTTTTACCACACAAAGGCTTTTCATGTTTACATGGTTAAATATATCAGTTTTTTACGGCTTTTGTGTTTTAGCGTTCTCTACCAGACTATGCATCACTGATTTTTGTTTTCTGTTTTAAATCATCTGGAACTGATTTTGTAAATGGTTTAAATAGTGCTCTAATTTTACAGTCTTTTAAATGGATAGCTGGTATCATTTTATTTCTAAACAAACTATCTTTTTCCCACTGAATTGAAATATCACATTCCTTATATATTAGAATGTCATTTTGGGGAATCTATTTCTGGATTGTATATTCAGTTCCACAGGTCACTGACTTTAGAGCTATGTTCTGGTAACTGAAAAGGACATTAACCATTCATCACTATCTCTTCACATATTTCTTAACTCTTCACAAGCGTTTATTCTTCTGTATAACTTTTAAGAAGAATGAATGCTGTTTAAGATAGAGGATATTTTAATTAGAATTGTTTTAAATGTGTAGAATATATAAAATTTAGTTGAATCACTGCACAGTAATATTGTTTTCACTTGCAAGAAACTGGTAAACATAGCATGCACTATTCACTTGCTAAGACTACCTTTCTCTCTGTCAACAGAATTTTATACCTTTCTCTATAGGTCCTAGGCTTTTATTAAATTTAATCATTAAAGGTTACAATTTTTTCAAAATTATGAAAGCAATGTTCCCATTTTATTTTTCAGTGTTCAGTTTAGTATGAAGTTTTAATTTTTATTTTTCTTCCAGCTTTATTGAAATATAATTGACATTTAACATTGTTTAAGTTGTACAACATGATGATTTGATACACATATATATTTCAAAATGATCATCAAAACACTTTTATCACCTCACAAAATTTCCTTTTTTTTTTTTTGTGGTAAGAACATTTAAGATCTACTCTCTTAGCAACTGTCAAGTACATAATACAATATTGTTAACTATATTCACTATGCTGTATATTAGATCCCCAGAACTTATTTATCTTTAACTGGAAGTTTATGCCTTTTAACCAACGTCTCCCACATTCCCTGCTCCCTCAGCCACTGATGTTTTATATATATATATATATATATATATATATATATATATATATATATATATATATATATATATATTATCACAGCGTATTTCTCCATTCATCTGTAGATGGACACTTAGGTTGTTTCCTTATCTTAGCTATTGTGAATAATGATAGATTTGAATTTCCCCAATGACTTGTAATGTTGAGCATTTTTTTTCATGTACCTGTTGGCCATCTGTGTGTCTTCTTTGGGAAAATGTCTATTTAGGTCCTTTGTCCATTTGAAAATCGAATTGTTGATTATTTTGCCATTAGTTTTATGTGTTTCTTTTATATCTTGGATGTTAACCCCTTATCAGATAGATGACTTGCAAATATTTTCTCCCATTCCATTGGTTGCCTTTTCATTTTTTTGATTGTTTATTTTGCATGCAGAAACTTTTTAGTTTGATAGAGTCCCACTTGTTTATGTTTATTTTGTTGCTTGTACTTTTTGGGTCGTATACAAAAAAAAAAATGTTGCCAACACCAATGTAGGAGCTTTTTCCCAATATTTTCCTCTAGGAGTTTTGTACTTTCATGCCTTATGTTTAAGTTTTTAATACACTTCAAATTCACTCTTGTGAGTAGTGTAATATAGAAGTTTAATTCTATTATTTTGCACCTGAATATTCAGTTTTCCCAGCACCACTTATTGAAGAGGCTATCCTTTCCCAATTGAGTATTCTTGGCCTCTTTGTCAAATATTATTTTACCACATGTACATGAGTTTATGTCTGGGTGCTCAATTCTGTTTCTTTGGTCTGTGTGTCTGTTTTGATGCCAGCACCATACTGCTTTGATTACTGTAGCTTTGTAAAATAGTTTGAAATCAGTGATCGTGATGCCTTCAGTTGTGTTCCTTTTCCTCAGAATCACTTTAGGTGTTGGGGGTCTTTTTTAAATTTCATACAAATTTTAGAACTGTTTTTCTATTTCTGTAAAAAGTGTCATTGGAAGTTTGATAAGGATTGCACTGAATTCATAAGTTTCTTTGGGTAGTATGGACATTTAAACAATATTAATTCAACTGGTCTATGAACACAAACTATCTTTCTATTTATTTGTGTGTTCTTCAGTTTCTTTCATCAAAGTCTTATAGTTTTCAGGACTTCTCTGGTGATCCAGTGGTTAAGAATCCACGTTTCCAGTGAAGGGTGCATGGGTTCAATCCCTAGTCAGGGAACTGAGATCCCACATGCAACGTGGCATGGCCAAAAATTTAAAATAAAATAAAATTGGGTCTTTAAATAAAAATAAAACAACGTACACTTTAAAAAATCAGAAGCATATGGATCTTTTTAAAAAAAAGTCTTATAGTTTTCAGTGTACAGATCTTTCATTGTCTTGGTTAAATTTATCCCTAAGTATTTTATTGTTTAAATGGTACTATGAATGGGATTGTTTTCTTTATTTCTCTTTCAAATATTTTATTGTTAGTGTATAGAAATGCAACTGATTTCTGTATATCAATATTGTATCCTGCAAATTTTCTGAATTTGTTTATTACTTCTAATGGCCTTTTAGTGCAGTATTTAAGATTTTCTATATATAAGATCATATCATCTGCAAACAGAGACAAGTTTACTTCTTCCTTATCAATTTGTCTTTTATTTCTTTTATTTACCTAATTACTTTGGCTAGGGCTTGCATTACTATATTGAAAAAAATTGATAAGAATGGGCACTGATGTCTTCTTCCTAATCATGAAGCAAAAGCTTTTAACCTTTCATCATTGAGTATGATGTTAGCTGAGTATGTTAGAGTATGATGTTCACTTTGTCATATATGGCCTTTATTATGTTGAGGTACATTTCTTTTATACCCAGTTTGTTGAGAGTTTTTTATCATGAAAGGATGTTTAATTTTGTCAGAGCTTTTTCTGTATCTATTGAGATGATCATATGATTTTTGTCTTTCATTTCATTAATGTAGTATAACACATTTATTGATTTGCATATGTTGAACAATTCTTGCATCCTAGGGATAAATGCCACTTGCTCATGGTGTATGATGCTTCTAGTGTGCTCTGGAATTTGGTTTGCTAGATTTTGGTGAGAATTTTTGAATCTATATTTATCAGGAATATTAGCTCATAGCTTTTTTTTTTTTTCTTGTAGTGTCCTTATCTGGCTTTGGTATCAGTGTAATGTTGGCCTCATAAAGTCAGTTGGGAGTTTTCCCTCTTCTTTAATTTTTTAGAAGAGTGTGAGAAGGATTGGTGTTAATTCTTTAAATGTTTGGTACAATTCTCTAGTGAAACCATCTAGTCTTGGACTTTTTTTTTTGTTGGCAGGGTTTTTTATTACTGATTCAATCTTTTTATTCACTAGTGATCTGTTCAGATAGTCTATTTCTTCATGATTCAGTCTCAGTAGGTTATATGTTTCTAGGAATTTATCCATTTCTTATAGGTTATTCAATTTGTTGGCATATAATTTTTCATAGTAGTCTCTTATTTTCCTTTGTATTTCTGTGGTATCAATTGTAATCTCTCCACTTTCATTTCTGATTTTATTTACTTGAGTCTTCCCTCTTTTTTTTTTCCTCAGTACAGCTAAAGTTTTGTACATTTTGTTTATCCTTTCAAAGAATCAGCTTTTAGCTTTGTTGATTTTTTCCATTGTTTTTCTGGTCTCTATTTTATTATTTCTGCACTGATCTTTGTTATTTCCTTCCTTTTGCTAACTTGGGGCTTAGTCTGTTCTTTTATCTAGTTACTTTAAGTGTAAAGTTATGCTGCTTATCTTAGATCTTTTTTTCTTCATATAGGCATTTATCACTTTAAACGTCCTTATTAGAAACATTTTTGCTTTATCCCTTAAGTTTTGGTATCCTGTGCCTCCATTTTTTTTGTTTCAAGATATTTTTTAAATTTCCTTTTGATTTCTTCTTTGACCCATTGGTTGTTAAAGAGAAAGTTCTAAATTTTTGTATATTTACTTGTATGCACCTCTTTTCCTAAATTTTCTAATTGATTTAATCTAATGGAGCTTTTCTTCTAACTAGAACATTTTCTCTTGGTTTTCTAGATTAAATTAGTTATATAGTTGAATAACTCACATTTATTAAAAAGCAAAATTTTGTACTTACTTAACATACCCCACTTGATTATATAATACATTTCTAAACGGACTTGAATCTATTTGTAAGCATACTATTCTGTTTCTCTGGTTTGTCTCCTCATGCAGCAAAACTACACTACTTTAATTACAGATATTTTATTATACAATATCTGTTAGGACTAACTCCCCTATATTGTACTTCTTCCAGGGATTTTTACTGAGATCATGATGAATTTGTAATTTAAGTTAAGGGAATTGACACATTTGCAATGTTGAATCTTTCTAACTACAAACTTAGTAAGTTTTATCATTTGCTCAATTCTACATTTTTGTCTTTCTTAAGTATTTTAAAGTTTTCCTTCAGAGAAGTTATGTACATTCTTAGGTTTATGACTCTCTTTCTCTCTCTATCTCATTAGGGATTCTCTGTACAATCACAGTATATTCATTTTTCTAGCAGAGAAGAATTAAGAATGCCACTACACTTACTACAGTAATTTGCCTCCCCATATTCTGATTTATTTAAAAAAAATCGTGGATTCTATGTGGTCATTATATGTGGAGTGACTTTGAAAAAAACTGTGTATGTTTATATGTGTGTGTGTATGTAAATATCTATGTCATGTGTTTAAAGAATATTAAAAACAATATGATAAGATTATAAGTAAACAAATTTTAAATTCTTTCAAATACAAAAAAATCATAATGTACTTAAAAAAATTTAAATGCATAAGATTTTTCTGTAACCTGAAATGCAATTATTCATATTTTAATTTTGCATATATTTAGCACTACAAATAATTGAAAGAAAACCCGAAACATAAAATGTTATGTTTGTGAAATGCAAAAAATGTTCACAGACAGAATAGTTATGAAATTTAATACTAACATGCTGTAAATACACTCATTTTAAAGCTTATATTAGATATTTTCACAGTCAACTTATTACTAGGAATTTTCTTTCTAAATAAGATAACACATTTTCTATTTTGAAAGGCTTGATTTTTTTATTAGTGAAATATAATTATATTTCAAAACATCATAAATGTAATAAATTTGAGCACAAAATTAAATGGAGCAGATTTATTGCGTTTGAGTTTGTTTACCCAGTGTTTGAATTCAGTAGCACAGTTTTTCCTAAAACTCTCTTCACAGACATTATGCTTAGTTATATATTCCAAGACACATCACCTTAACAAAACAAGTCATAGCTGACTCCTTTTGCCATTGCCCCAATGCCTCATCTTCACTTTCCTGCCCACTCAGGAGTATATGGAGAAAAGGGCTTATCAGAGCTGCCACTTACACTAGTGTCATAAAATGCTTATTCTTAAGTACTATTTCTTCATTCATTTATTTCACCTTGTTTTTCTAGTGGTAGAGATTAGGAAACAAATTGCCCTCAGTTCAGAACCAGGTAAAGAGGAATGGAACGGGCCAGTGGCTTAAAAAAACTTACAAAAATCTGATTGCTTTTATTATATATGAAGAGATAGTTTATTCTCAGTAAATAAAACAAGAGACCAAATGACAGTTTAGCTTTTATCAGATTTGGTTAAGCATGTGAGTGTGTGTGTGTGCATGTGTATGTATAAATTAGATGCCAAATTCCAAATTACATTGCTAGATAATGGTATTTTTAACTTACATTTTATCTCCCAGCCATAAATTGTGTATTTATATTATACAACTCCCAATAGATCTTAGGAATACATCACAATAAATCTTAACATATTCAGTATGGAGGAAATTTATTTGCAATATGTGTAACACTTTATTGTGCTTTGCTGTACCTTCTGACATTGGAGTGGAAGCATTCTCTGTTTCAGTAATTAAATAAGATATGCAGCCCAAACTTATAATAAAAATATATTTATTAATTATTATTTTATATGCATATCATTATGATTATAGATACATGTATAACTTATGACTTCACAAGTCATTAGCCTTTAAACACAATTTATATAAAATGATTTCTATGAGCACTTCTTTAAATTCATAAAGGCATTAGTAACTAAATATCAACTTCTTTTACTTACTAGAACCTAAGAAACTTCCTCATTGTGAGATGCATATGATTAACATTGATGCCAAACAGCATTTCAAATTTTGTTTATTATTAAATGGCTTCACATTTTGTAAATTTTCCAGTCATTCCTGTCATAAAACCAACAGAGCATATCAACTTATATATTTTAGTATCTCATATAAATGTAGATATCTGGTATATCCCTAAGTATATGTAGGTAGACATGTAAACATGTAATCACAAATCAGGTGAGGAAAAAATCTCTTCTCACTCTCCTTAATAGCTATGGAAAAATCTTTGTTCTAGGCAAGTGTGAAAAGCAATATTTCACTGTTATGATATAATCAGGTGACTTTACTGAATTATGGAAAAATATAGTCATACATAATACTGTCTACTTGTAGGAAAAATTCAAAAGCATCATTTTTCAATAATATTTTACTTATTAGTGATGTTATTGACAGTATGTGAAGGATATCTGAAATCCCCTTTGGTATTCCAGTTTTTTGTTTGTTTGTTTGTTTTGTTTTGTTTTTGTTGTGTTACATGGGCCTCTCACTGTTGTGGCCTCTCCCGTTGCGGAGCACAGGCTCCGGACGTGCAGGCTCAGCGGCCATGGCTCACGGGCCTAGCCGCTCCGTGGCATGTGGGATCTTCCCAGACCGGGGCACGAACCCATGTCCCCTGCATCGGCAGGCAGACTCTCAACCACTGCACCACCAGGGAAACCCGGTATTCCAGTTTTATTCCTTAACACTAGTTACCATGTTATACTTTACTCCTTATCAAATGAAAAAATGATAAAGTAAAAATAAACACCTCAGTTATTCGTAGATCTCTATTTCCAGTGAAACCCTACAAAAAAGTAAAATAGAAGATAGCCATAGATTTTTCATTTTTTATTCATAATTTTCATTTTTACTTTATACCATATACAGCTAAAAGATTGCCAGAAATCCATGCTGTCATGATCTATGCTCTTTGGACCCCAGAGACACCTAAACACTTTTATCAAATTAATGCATCAGGCAACAAAAGTATCCTAACAGGAACTAAAGATTTAGCAAGAGCAAATCTAACCTCAGGGCCAGCTTTATGGACATGCGATAGAAGACCTCACATTTGGTCAGTGCTCTGCTGTTGCTATCTTGATATTCTTAAGAATTTTTTAACAGATGGTCAGCATTTTTATTTTGCACTTGCCTCTGCAGATTATGTGACTAGTCCTGCCAACATCTAGAGAAAATCAGCAACATTTACAGAGCGCCTTTGGTTGGAAGATTTTTCTAAGGGCCACTTGATGGAAGTGAGTGCCAGTTGTTCTGTTCTTAATCTTCATTTTCCCCTTGAGGCTTCCTTCATTCCAAAGATTTCTGAGCCTCTCCTTTAGGCTGGAGCGTAGGGAAAAAAATACGTTTTACTTATCTTTATAACCCAATGCCTGTCACGTATATAATAAGCATTCATTAAGTGCTTACCTAATTGAAATAATTGACTTGCTGTAATGTTTAGAGGGCATTTATTAGAAATGATAATTGTTTTTTTATAGATTTACTTTTGGCACCTTGAAATCACAATAATGATGTTAACATAAAATGTGCACATTTAACTGAACAGACAACAATTCCACTACCATCATTTTTAAGAAGGTATATGATAAAATGACAAGTATCATTTTTTTCTAAAAGTTTTTAAACTAAATGGAGGCAAAGAAATAAGAAAAATAAAATTGAAAAATGAATGAATATTACTTACCCCATGTGGAGACTAAGAATATATATGCATATCTACAAAAGAATTTTTAGGACTCAGAATTTAAGGAAAATTGTTGGATTGTTGGATTGTTTCCTGTGAGTTAAGCAAGCAGAATAAATATTCATATTCCTTATAATAGTCTCATTACAACTGCCTGCTTTCCTGTATTCCTTGAATCAAAAATCCTCATGAGCTTCTTTGAACACATTTTTTCAAAAACGAGTAGCTTAATATTCTCATAAAGAATAAATTTTTGAAGCAACTTTATATTTAATTTTGATTATTCCTTAAATTTATATGTATTTCAGAAAAGTTGATCAACTCATTTGAAGATTGGTTTATCCAGCTAATGAAAATTTTTCTTCAAATGGGTTGATCAATAGTATTTTCTTTTTTGTTCAGCTTTATTAAGGTATAATTGACACATAAAATAGTAAGATATTTAAAGTGTACATGTAATGATTTTGATATATGTATATGCTGTGAAAATATTCCTTCCATCTAGGTAATTAACACATCCACCACCTCATATATTTACCTTTTTATTTTTTGGTGAGAACTCTCTTAGTAAATTTCAATTATACAATACAGTGTTATCAACTATAGTGACCATGTTATACATTAGATCCTAAGATCTTATTCATCTTATACCTGAAAGTTTATACCTTTTTACCAACCCCTCCTTATTTCACCTACCCCCTGCCCCTGGCAACCACTTTTCTACTCTGTTTCTATGAGTTTGACTTTTTTCTAAAAGATTCCACATATAAGTTATACTGTACAGTACTTATCTTTCTCTCTATGGCTTATTTCACTTAACATAATACCCTCAAGTTTCACTCAAATTGTCTCAATTGGCAGTAGTACCTTCTTTTTCATGGCACAATAATACCCCATTACATATATGTACCACATATTTATCCATTCATCTGTGATGGACACTTAGGTTGTTTCCATATCTTGGCTACTGTGAATAATGCTGCAATGAACATGGGAGTGCAGATATCTCTCCAAGTCCTGATTTCATTACCTTTGGATATATATCCAGAAGTGGGATTGCTGGATCATATGATAGTTCTGTTTTTAACTTTTTTGAGGCAACTCCATACTGTTGTACAAATTTACATTCCCACGAACAGTGTACAAGTGTTCCCCTTTCTCCACATTTGCATCAGCATTTGTTTTCTCTTGTCTTTTTGATAATAGTCATTCTAACAGGTGTGATATGACATCTTTGTGGTTTTGGTTTGCATTTCCATGATGACTAGTGATGCTGAGCATCTTTTCATGTACCTGTTGGCCATTTGTATGTCTTCTTTGAAAAATGTCTATTCAAGTACTCTGCCCATTTTTTAATCTGATTTTCTTTTTGCTATTGAGTTTTGTGATTTCTTCGTATGTTTTGGATACTAACCCCTTACCAGATATTATTGGAAAATATTTTCTCTCATTCCATAATTTGCCTTTTCATTTTGTTAATGGTTTCCTATGTTGTGCAGAAACTTCTGAGTTTAATGTAATCACACTTGTTTATTTTTGATATATTGTCTTTGCTTTTCATGTCAAAAAATCATTGCCAAGATCAATGTCAAGGAGTTTTTTCCCACTGTTTTCCTCTAGCGTTTTCACAGTCTCAGGTCTAATGCATGGGACGATTATTTTTTTGGGCATGTATATTTCATTTAATTCAAAGTGAAAATACTATATATTAATGGGATTTGGAAGAAATCTCATAATAAATGGAATGTATCTTCATGGAGCTCCCTAACTATCCATTTTATAGTTGCAGTCTTATGTAATAGGACTTGCCAAAATAAGAAGGAGGAAGAGAAAGAGGAGGAGAGAAGAAAGAACAAAAGGAAGGGAGGAAGGAAGGAAGGGAAGGAAAGAAGGAATGGAGGAAGAAAGGGAAAGAAAAGACCAAAATCTCTACCAGTTGTTATATACAAAAGTCAGAATGTCATTAAAGTGTTAGTTATTATCTACATGTTAATTACTAATTTTTACTTTTAAGTTCATTCTTCTAAAATTGGTCATTATTAGCTAAGGTTATAAAATAGCTTCCTGAATGTTTCTTTATGTGAACTGATTTATAGGGAATTATGCTCTTGAGACAAACTATATTCTTTACTCATAATTTGTTGAATTAAAAAAGTTTCATTATGAGCATTAATTTTAATGTGAAATGCACACATATATATAATTTTATAATTTTCATACTTCTATAAAAAATTCATTTCTAAAGCTTTTTGCAGATCACTTTGCTTAAGTCAGAAGGAAGATTAAACTGATGTTGGTCATGACCATGTTTGTCTGAGGAGCCATCTGGAACCATTCTAGTTAGGAAAATAATGGACCAACTATCCATTTATATCTTCTCTCATCCCAGATGAGTCACAGGATAATTAGGATTCTGGATTTCTAGAGAGACCAGTTTGGTTCTTGTGAAATCATCTAAATCACTATTGATAAGAAGTAAATCTCCCTCCATCCGTGAAGAAAGAAAGGTAATGGAAAAGGGGGACTTTCCTGGTGGTCCAGTGGTTAAGACTTTGCCTTTCAAAGCAGGGGGTGTGGGTTGGATCCTTGGTCAGGGAACTAAGATCCCACATGCCTTGGGACCAAAAAACCAAAACAGAAGAAATATTGTAACAAATTCAATAAAGACTTTAAAAATGGTCCACATCAAAAAAATCTTTTAAAAAAAAGAAAGGTAATGGGAAAGGGAGATTATCATAAATTCATTTCAATACATACAACCATCATAAAAAAAAATGCAGAGGAATTCAGAAGAACACAGGTTACACACATGAATTCCTGCCTTCAGAAAACAGTTTTCAAAAGTCATATTTTTAAGAAATCTACATAAAATTTAGATTCCCAAATTATTTATGACTATAATTCATGGATGACATGTTAAGGAAACTTAATCTCCTTATCAAACTACCCTAAAACTCCTAAACAAAATAGATTTTTATTCCCCTTAATTACAAGAAATGAAACTTTCTAAGTTGTACTACCACTGAAGCTCAGTGTGGGTGACCTTCTCATTTATTCTCCCTAAATCACAAAGATAAGCTATAGCGAAAAGCAATTTTTGTGTAAATACATGTGTATGTACGTGCTTTTACTTATATATGTGTATGCAAAGATGGATTGAGATATGTAATTTTATCATTTCAGACTTAAATGTACTCACTCTTTTCCTATTCCAATCCTAGCTCAATTTCTTCTTTTACACTTTTAAAAAAACAAAAAAAAACCCACCTCATTATTTGTTATGTATTTTTATAGCAACTGGAGTATTTTATACATTTACCCTAGAGATCAAAAACTTTGATTAGAGGTGCAAGTGTACTTTCATTCATATTCTACATCTTTTCTTTCCACTCCAGTTCTGACTTTGATCTTTAATATCTAGTCCTTGGTGGCTTCATCTTATTAAAGTATTAGAAAGAAATAGAGATTAGCACATTATTAAAAATAGCAATAAATAATATCAGGCAAAAGGAAGTTCAATGTATTATTAAGAAAACAACAATAAAACAATATACATATCCTAACCAAAAAACTAGAAGAATTTTCAAGAACTTTATGACAGGAAATTATAATAATGTCTAGACTGTAGATGGCAGGAATTGCAGCAAAGGAAATTATCTAAATCTTATACACAGTTTGTAACATATGTTCTCCAAAGCTCTATTTACAATCAGTAGCAAAACATGATTATCAATAGCAAATAACATTACCTATGGAGAGCTTTTACTTAGAAATAGGCATTTGTTTCAGAGTAAAAGGTTATATTTCTCATGACATTAAACATAATCAATTAAAACATGACTCATATGTATGGAACTGCATATTCCCATGTATATTCATGAAGGAATTATACCAATCCAATAGAGCATATTATTAATGCTTGTGAAGATTATCAATTAATTAACAGTCAGACCTATCATCTTAATATTGATCCATTTTATATATGCCTTTTGACTGAAGGTTTCTTCCAAAGAAAACTGATTAACTAGCTAAGAATTGAATAAAGTTCAATTCTAAATATTGAATAAAGTTACAATTTGAAGACAATGAAAAATATGAAAAAATGTACTCCTTGATTGAAGAGGTTAAGATATGTTTTACCCATCTGTCACAGTCAGCCTTCTGCCCTTACCGTTGTGAAAGATTACACATTTACAACACTTTTATTTTCTCTTCATTTATCCATTTTTCATGTGATAGGAGGAAGATGGGAGATAAGACAGAGAGAAAGTGTAAAAACTTTATCCAAAATTCACAGTACATGGGCTTCCCACGTGGTGCAGTGGTTGAGTCCCCCTGCCAGTGCAGGGGACATGGGTTTGTGCCCCGGTCCGGGAAGATCCCACATGCCACGGAGCGGATAGGCCCGTGAGCCATGGCCACTAGGCCTGCGCGTCCGGAGACTGTGCTCCGCAATGGGAGAGGCCACATCAGTGAGAGGCCCGCGTACCGCAAAAAAAAAAAATTCACAGTACATTCAAGGTTCTATATACATATATATAAATGCCCTGATTGGTTTTCTAAGGTATGGAGTAGTGTGAAGTTAATGGAATAGACTCAGGCCACACCAAATTCAAAACAGAATAGATGGAGCATCTCTCAATGTCTAGTCTGTGGTTGTACTCTTACATTGGGTCATGTGGTTTCCCTAAAATAAGGTACAGTAGCAGGTTTGTCCAACCACTCTTATCTCAAAGAACTCATGTTAGAAAGCCCATTGGGTAAATTATAAGTCAAAAATAGAAGATTCAGTTAAATAAAAAACTATTTTTGGCAATATTCTTTACCCCCAGTACTATATTTCGAACTGTGGAACACACCCTGCCCCCACTCCAAAAACAATAATAAAGTCACTATTCCTACATTCAAGAAGCTTAAATCTGGATGTGCCAAATAAAATAAATGTAATGAACTTAAATAAATAAGGGGCTTAACTAAATCAGAAAACAATTTCAGAGACGTGAATTACTATAAATAATAAGCACTGATTCTGTCCTTTGTTGTTTAGGATATTTTTTTTTCTTCAAGACAGGATGTCAGATACTTCCAAGAAAATATGACACATGACAAAACTTAGTATGAGGTTTACTTAGGCTACAATTATGACAGGGTCTGCTTTTTTTTACATATTTAAGTATACTTGTACTTTAATAAGTATTAATTAATTACGAGGGAGATAAGAAAGCTATTGCTTTCAGTACCCAGTTAATAAAATTAATACTAAAATTAATTTATTCAATAAATTTCAATTCAGTGCTTACCATGAGCTTATATTAAAGTTGGCACTGGAGAGATAATAATAAAGACAGTCCCTGTTTTATGAGTCACACAGAATAGCATCTTTCAGGGACAGTGTTTATAAAAAGGCAGTAAGTACATAAATTTATGTATTTATTGAAATAATTATTTTTGTTTGGGAGTTTAACTATGAGTTTTCATACAGATATTCTTAAGAACCTGGAAATAAAGGGATTAAGACTGCCCTCTGAGCTAAAAGTTAATTCAATATATTCTGGATAAGAGAAAAGATAAGCGAAGTCATCATAAAAATAAAGGATGGCTCCCAAACTTTTAAAGCAAACTGTAACTTGATTGAATATATTAACATATCAGGAAAATAACGTGTCATTCAGAGGCGGTTGTCAGTCTTGGAAAAAAAGAAAAGAGAGGCACTTGGAAAAACATTGGCAATCCCTGTCCAAACACTCTTCTGATCCAGAAGAAGGTGTGTTCTTAAACAATGAATCCTTTTTCAAAACCAGAATTAAGACATAATTGTATTAAAGGCCTGTGGCTTAATATTGTGCACACCAAGCAAATTTCTGAATGTAATTTGCTTTCTAATAGGATCTACTTTCAGGGACAGATGTGGTTACACTGATAAAAGTATTACAGTCTGCGTGGTTTGAATTCTTATTGTAAAATAAGACGTTGGCATTCTGATTTTATACATCAGTCTCTGTGACTTTATTGAATGTGAGACTAACCCTGAAAGAAAGCCATGCTCAGTATGCTAAATCAATCGGATTCTAAATCTGAAAACCTGAGAGCAGGAACATGACAAATTCATTCAGATTATAAATGCTGTGTATCAAAACACATCAATTGACTTTCCCAGCCCACAGGCCAATCTAATGGTAAATTGCTGGCCATACATGACATTGTTACTCTAAATTTCTACATTTCTTAATGTTTTAGGTTTCTGGGTGAGAAAGAACAATAAACATCAGGGAGCTCTTTTGAGATGTATATGCCTAACTTAAACCCCATGGGGTATATTACACAAATCCTATCTTTTTTTTTTTTTTTTACATCTTTATTGGAGCATAATTGCTTTACAATGGTGTGTTAGTTTCTGCTTTATAACAAAGTGAATCAGTTATACATATACATATGTTCCCATATCTCCTAATTCTTGTGTCTCCCTCCCTCCAACCCTCCCTATCCCGCCCATCTAGGTGGTCACAAAGCACCGAGCTGATCTCCCTGTGCTATGTGGCTGCTTCCCACTAGCTATCTACCTTACGTTTGGTAGTGTATATATGTCCATGCCTCTCTCTCGCTTTGTCACAGCTTACCCTTCCCCCTCCCCATATCCTCAGGTCCGTTCTCCAGTAGGTCCGTGTCTTTATCCCCGTCTTACCCCTACGTTCTTCATGACATTTTTTTTTCTTATATTCCATATATGTGTGTTAGCATACGGTATTTGTCTTTCTCTTTCTGACTTACTTCACTCTGTATGACAAACTCTAGGTCCATCCACCTCACTACAAATAACTCAATTTCGTTTCTTTTTATGGCAGAGTAATATTCCATTGGATATATGTGCCACATCTTCTTTATCCGTTCATCCGATGATGGACACTTAGGTTCTTTCCATCTCCCAGCTATTGTAAATAGAGCTGCAATGAACATTTTGGTACATGACTCTTTTTGAATTATGGTTTTCTCAGGGTATATGTCCAGTAATGGGATTGCTGGGTCATATGGTAGTACTATTTGTAGTTTTTTAAGAAACCTCCATACTGTTCTCTATAGTGGCTGTACCAATTCACATTCCCAATAGCAGCGCAAGAGTGTTCCCTTTTCTCCACACCCTCTCCAGCATTTATTGTTTCTAGATTTTTTGATGATGGCCATTCTGACTGGTGTGAGATGATATCTCATTGTAGTTTTGATTTGCATTTCTCTAATGATTAATGATGTTGAGCATTCTTTCATGTGTTTTTTGGCAATCTGTATATCTTCTTTGGAGAAATGTCTATTTAGGTCTTCTGCCCATTATTGGATCGGGTTCTTTGTTTTTTTGTTATTGAGCTGCATGAGCTGCTTATAAATGTCGGGGATTAATCCTTTGTCAGTTGCTTCATTTGCAAATATTTTCTCCCATTCTGAGGGTTGTCTTTTGGTCTTGTTTATGGTTTCCTTTGCTATGCAAAAGCCTTGAAGTTTCATTAGGTCCCATTTGTTTATTTTTGTTTTTATTTCCATTTCTCTAGGAGGTGGGTCAAAAAGGATCTTGCTGTGATTTATGTCATAGTGTTCTGCCTATGTTTTCCTCTAAGAGTTTGATAGTTTCTGGCCTTACATTTAGGTCTTTAATCCATTTTGAGCTTATTTTTGTGTATGGTGTTAGGGAGTGATCTAATCTCATACTTTTACATATACCTGTCCAGTTTTCCCAGCACCACTTATTGAAGAGGCTGTCCTTTCTCCACTGTGCATTCCCGCCTCCTTTATCAAAGATAAGGTGACCATATGTGCATTGGTTTATCTCTGGGCTTTCTATCCTGTTCCATTGGTCTATATTTCTGTTTTTGTGCCAGTACCATACTGTCTTGATTACTGTAGCTTTGTAGTATAGTCTGAAGTCAGGGAGCCTGACTTCTCCAGCTCCCTTTTTCGTTCTCAAAATTGCTTTGACCATTCAGGGTCTTTTGTGTTTTCATACAAATTGTGAAATTTTTTGTTCTAGTTCTGTGAAAAATGCCAGTGGTAGTTTGATAGGGATTGCATTGAATCTGTAGATTGCTTTGGGTAGTAGAGTCATTTTCATAATGTTGCTTCTTCCAATCCAAGAACATGATATATCTCTCCATCTATTTGTATCATCTTTAATTTTTTTCATCAGTGTCTTATAATTTTCTGCATACAGGTCTTTTGTCTCCTTAGGTAGGTTTATTCCTAGATATTTTTTTCTTTTTGTTGCAATGGTAAATGGGAGAGTTTTCTTGATTCCACTTTCAGATTTTTCATCATTAGTGTATAGGAATGCCAGAGATTTCTGTGCATTAATTTTGTATCCTGCTACTTTACCAAATTCATTGATTAGCTATAATAGTTTTCTGGTAGCATCTTTAGGATTCTCTATGTAGAGTATCATGTCATCTGCAAAGAGTGACAGCTTTACTTCTTCTTTTCCAATTTGGATCCCTTTTATTTCCTTTTCTTCTCTGATTTCTGTGGCTAAAACTTCCAAAATTATGTTGAATAACAGTGGTGAGAGTGGGCACCCTTGTCTTGTTCCTGATCTTAGTGGAAATGCTTTCAGTTTTTCACTATTGAGCTCAATGTTGGCTGTGGGTTTGTCATATATGGCCTTTATTATGTTGAGGAAAGTTCCCTCTATGCCTACTTTCTGCAGGGTTTTTATCATAAATGGGTGTTGAATTTTGTCAAAAGCTTTCTCTGCATCTATTGAGATGATCATATGGTTTTTCTCCTTCAATTTGTTAATCTGGTGTATCACGTTGATTGATTTGCATATATTGAAGAATCCTTGCATTCCTGGAATAAACCCCACTTGATCATGTTGTATGATCCTTTTAATGTGCTGTTGGATTCTGTTTACTAGTATTTTGTTGAGGATTTTTGCATTTATGTTCATCAGTGATATTGGCCTGTAGTTTTCTTTCTTTGTGACATCTTTGTCTGATTTTGGTATCAGGGTGATGGTGGCCTCATAGAATGAATTTGGGAGTGTCCCTCCCTCTGCTATATTTTGGAAGAGGTTGAGAAGGATAGCTGTTAGCTCTTCTCTAAATGTTTGAAATAATTCGCCTGTGAATCCATCTGGTCCTGGGCTTTTGTTCGTTGGAAGCTTTTTAATCACATTTTCAATTTCAGTGCTTGTGATTGGTCTGTTCATATTTTCTATTTTTCCTGATTCAGTCTTTGAAGGTTGTGCATTTCTGAGAATTTTTCCATTTCTTCCAGGTTGTCCATTTTGTTGGCATAGAGTTGCTTGTAGTAATCTCTCATGATCTTTTGTATTTCTGCCATGTCAGTTGTTACTTCTCCTTTTTCATTTCTAATTCTATTGATTTGAGTCTTCTCCCTTGTTTTCTTGATGAGTCTGGGTAATGGTTTATCAATTTTGTTTATCTTCTTAAAGAACCAGCTTTTAGTTTTATTGATCTTTGCTATCACTTCCTTCATTTCTTTTTCATTTATTTCTGATCTGACATTTACGATTTCTTTCCTTCTGCTAACTTTGGGATTTTTTTGTTCTTCTTTCTCTAATTGCTTTAGGTGCAATGTTGGGCTGTTTATTCGAAATGTTTCCTGTTTCTTAAGGTAGGACTGTATTGCTATAAACTTCCCTCTTAGACCTGGTTTTGCTGCATCCCATAGGTTTTGGGTCGTTGTGTCTCCATTGTCATTTGTTTCTAGGTATTTTTTGATTTCCTCTTTGATTTCTTCAGTGATCACTTCTTTATTAAGTAGTGTATTGTTTCGCCTCCTTGTGTTTGTATTTTTTACAGATCTTGTCCTGTAATTGATATCTAGTCTCATAGCATTGTGGTTGGAAAAGATACTTGATACAATTTCAATTTTCTTAAATTTACCAGGGCTTGATTTGTGACCCAAGATATGATCTACCCTGGAGAATGTTCCATGAGTACTTGAGAAAAATGTGTATTCTGTTGTTTCTGGATGGAATATCCTATAAATATCAATTAAGTCCATTTTGTTTAATGTATCATTTAAAGCTTGTGTTTCCTTATTTATTTTCATTTTGGATGATCTGTCCATGGGTGAAAGTGGGGTGTTAAAGTCCCCTACTATGAATGTATTACTGTAGATTTCCCCTTTTATGGCTGTTGGTATTTGCCTTATGTATTGAGGTGCTCCTATGTTGGGTGTGTAAATATTTACAGTTGTTATATGTTCTTCTTGGATCGATTCCTTGATCATTATGTAGTGTCCCTCTTTGTCTCTTCTAATAGTCTTTATTTTAAAGTCTATTTTGTCTGATATTAGAATTGCTAGTCCAGCTTTCTTTCGGTTTCCATTTCCATGGAATATCTTTTTCCATCCCCTTACTTTCAGTCTGTATGTGTCTCTAGGTCTGAAGCGGGTCTCTTGTAGACAGCATATATATGGGTCTTGTTTTTGTATCCATTCAACCAGTCTTTTGAGGGGAGAATTTAGTCCATTTACATTTAAGATAATTATCGATATGTATGTTCCTTTTCCCATTTTATTAATTGTTTTAGGTTTGTTATTGTAGGTCTTTTCTTTCTCTTGTGTTTCTTGCCTAGAGAAGTTCCTTTAGCATTTGTTGTAAAGCTGGTTTGGTGGTGCTGAACTCTCTAAGCTTTTGCTTGTCTCTAAAGGTATTAATTTCTCCATCAAATCTGAATGAGATCCTTGCTGGGTAGAGTAGTCTTGGTTGCAGATTTCTCTCCTTCATCACTTTCAGTATGTCCTGCCACTCCCTTCTGGCTTGCAGAGTTTCTGCTGAGAGTTCAGCTGTTAAACTGATGGGGATTCCCTTGTGTGTTGTTGTTTTTCCCTTGCTGCTTTTAATATGTTTTCTTTGTATTTAATTTTTGACAGTTTGATTAATATGTGTCTTGGCGTGTTTCTCCTTGGATTTATCCTGTATGGGACTCTCTGTGCTTCCTGGACTTGATTAACTATTAACTATTTCCTTTCCCATATTAGGGAAGTTTTCAACTATAATCTCTTCAAATATTTTCTCAGTCCCTTTCTTTTTCTCTTCTTCTTCTGGAACACCTATAATTCGAATGTTGGTGCATTTAATGTTGTCCCAGAGTTCTCTGAGACTGTCCTCAGTTCTTTTTATTCTTTTTTCTTTATTCTGCTCTGCAGTAGTTATTTCCACTATTTTATCTTCCAGGTCACTTACCCGTTCTTCTGCCTCAGTTATTCTGCTACTGATCCCATCTAGAGCATTTTTAATTTCATTTATTGTGTTGTTCATCATTGCTTGTTTTATCTTTAGTTCTTCTAGGTCCTTGTTAAATGTTTATTGCATTTTGTCTCTTCTATTTCCAAGATTTTGGATCATCTTTACTATCATTATTCTGAATTCTTTTTCAGGTAGACTGCCTATTTCCTCTTCATTTGGTAGGTCTGATGGGTTTTTATCTTGCTCCTTCATCTGCTGTGTGTTTTTCTGTCTTCTCATTTTGCTTATATTACTGTGTTTTGGGTCTCCTTTTTGCAGGCTGCAGGTTCATAGTTCCCGTTATTTTTGGTGTCTGTCCCCAGTGGCTAAAGTTGGTTCAGTGGGTTGTGTAGGCTTTCTGGTGGAGGGGACTTGTGCCTGTGTTCTGGTGAATGAGGCTGGATCTTGTCTTTCTGGTGGGCAGGTCCACGTCTGGTGGTGTGTTTTGGGGTGTCTGTGGACTTATTATGATTTTAGGCAGCCTCTCTGCTAATGGGTGGTGTTGTGTTCCTGTTTTGCTAGTTGTTTGGCATAGGGTGTCTAGCACTGTAGCTTACTGCTCATTGAGTGAAGCTGGGTGCTGGTGTTGAGATGGAGATCTCTGGGAGATTTTCACCATTTGATATTCTGTGGAGCTCAGAGGTCTCTTGTGGACCTGTGTCCTGAAGTTGGCTCTCCCACATCAGAGGCACAGCACTGACTCCTGGCTGCAGCAGCAAGAGCCTTGCATCCACATGGCTGCTAATGTTGGAGGGTCTCCTGCAGAGGCGGGGCAGCTGTGGCTCACCAAGGGACAAGGACACTGACAGCAGAAGTTCTGGGAAGTACTCCTTGGTGTGAGCCCTCCCAGAGTCCGCCCCACAAATCTTTTCTTAGGTTGCAGGCATTGATAGTTTGATAGTCATTTTATTCATGCCAGGTAATATTTTATAAACTGCAGTATATTGGTGGAAAGGAACATGGGCAGAACACTGGGAAGATGATTTCAGAAAAGGGACTCTGAAAACAAATATGCTTGCATGACACATAGTGCATTTTAGGACCTAATGAAGCAGAATGGTTCTAGAAAATCATTCCAAACAATTGTGTTTAATAACAAGTATTAGAGTTAGAAGCTAAGCGTGGGCCTTTCTCATCCCAAATGAAGCTTACCTCTCATAAAGATATTTCTCATTTAATTCTTTACTTCTAGAACCTCTCATGTGAACTTTTACTCTGGCTACTGTTCTCAAAATTAGGTGGCAGGAAGAAATGTTTCTTAAAAATACATGTATCAAAAATAATAGTAAGTCTTCTTTGGGGAGAATTGTTTCCTTTTATTGGTACTTCTTTCAAACATCTGTTTTTTCATTAATTTTTTCCAAATAAATTTGATTTACTTGTCTCTCATTTCTTTTCTTCTTCCTGATGACATTCCGTCGGTCAAATTATCATGGGAAGAGTTTGTCTTCACAGTCTTTAATTGAAAATTCTAGGAGGAAGCTATTGTTGTCATTGTTCATTGTACTGGTGTTTTTGTCATAACTGCACTGGCAGAATGATGACTGAATGAGAAATATCTAGCAGCTCTGTCCACAGATTAGCTCCTTCATTGGGGGAGGGCTGGGGAAAGGGCAGGGTAAAGAAGAACAGAAGCTCTAATTAAGTCCAGATCCACTGGCTTTCTCCCAGTGATTATCAGAGGGATTTTAAGGGCAGAAGGTTAACATTATATTCTTGGCCCACACTAGTAGAAGTGGCATGACTAGTAGTACTAACAAATTGTGTATGGATTAAGAGTACAAAAAAAGGTTTCCCATGCATTTTTATCAATGAATAAATACAGACCATAAAACTTAGTTAATTTGATTAGAACGTATAGAAAGGCAAGGATAAAGAAAAAAAGGGTATCTCTGTGTTGTTATGTAACCTTTCTAGCCATTCAGCTATTAATCATTGAACAATCTTTTAATATGCATCCTTAGTGGGCATGAAGAGAATCCGTTTCAAAAAGGCTGAAAAATGAGTGAGTCGTCACCATTCCTACCATACGCTGAGACATTTCTAAAAGAGAGTAAAGGGGTCTGGACAGTCTGGCCGAGGCTGTTCTGGCTTCCTCTACCAAATGGGATGCTGACTAGTATCTCCAGCCTTATCAGTCAGCCTGTCCAAGTTAAAATAAACCCTCAGCAACTTATCTTTTATTCAAATTAATTAGCTACTGAGCAGCACAATGAAAATTAATTAGGAAAACACTGGGTAAGATAATGCACAATGCTATCACTGAGAACTGCAAAGTCTTAATGCATGTTGGGCCAATAAAGCAGAACCTGTTGCCACATGTTCAGGATAAGCCTGTGTTTGTGCTTTGGAAGTATTTGCCAGAGGCATTATGTTAAAGTCACTGAGTCAGTTCTGGTGATCTCTGATTTCCTGTGAATAATTTTGTGTGAATAATTTTGAGTCCCCAGGAACTCACATAAGACATCAGGTTTGGGGCTTCCCTGGTGGCGCAGTGGTTAAGAATCTGCCTGCCAATGCAGGGGACATGGGTTCGAGCCCTGGTCTGGGAAGATCCCACGTGCTGCAGACCAACTAAGCCTGTGTGCCGCAAGCACTGAACCTGTGCTCTAGAGCCCATGAGCCACGACTACTGAAGCCTGCACTCTCTAGGGCCTGTGTGCAGAAACTACTGAGCCTGCGTGCTGCAACTACTAAGGTCCATGTGCCTACAGCCCGTGCTCTGCAACAAGAGAAGCCACGGCAATGAGAAGCCCGCACACCGCAACGAAGGGTAGCCCCCGCACGGCAACGAAGAGTAGCCCCCGCTCGCCGCAACTAGAGAAATCCCGTGTGCAGCAACAAGTGCAACTAGAGAAAGCCCATGTGCAGCAACAAAGACCCAACGCAGCCAAAAATAAATAAATAAATAAATTTATTTTTTTAAAAAAAGATATCAGGTTTTTCGTTTTTCACTGTCTTTAGGTAGTACTTTACTAAAAACAAAAATATTTAAATCCATAATTCCCAATTAAGTGCTTAATGACAATAAAAATATAGGAGTTGGGATTATAATCACTAAAAGTGTTACCCTTTCACATTAAATTTTTATGAAAAATATAATATTTCTCCATAACCATTTTTAAAACACATAATACCATAAACTTTTCTTGATGTATTATCCCTCGCTATGCAATGATATATTTAGTTTGTAATTATTCACTTTCGATACCCGAAAATTATCTCTGAAAAATCTCAGTTAGAGCTAAAGCTCTCACCTAATTCTGTTTGAACACAGCTCGTTTAACAGATTCTATTAAGTTTCCAGGATAATTATGGTTCCTAAAATATAACTACACACAGTAAAAGCTGCTGTACATGGAGCAGCAGCACTAAGCTTGACTCCCAGCAAGTGTTTTAAAGAGCTTCCAGTGTTATTTTCCATCATAAGGCCCACTAGTTGGCAGAACCCCTGGAAGCTATGCAAACAGCAACACATCTGTTCCCTAAGAGGCGAAATGCTGCATCTCATTTGAGATGTTGATTCCCTTTACCAGAAATATTGTGAAAGAGCAAAGCCTGGAGCTGGCTAGCAGGAATTTTCCTTGATAAGCTTGCATATCATTATAGAAAGAGAAAATTCTGGCAATGGCAAAGACAGTGAACCCTTGAACTTTCATTTGTGATATTTAGAGAGTAGCCTTCTTTTCATATTGGCAAAATCAGAGTGTATTCAATATTTTGTGTGTGAGAAATCTGAAGCCTGAATAAAGCTGAAGTCCTCAGCAGAAAAGGAAAATTTTAAAGTTCATTAATTAGCTTGCTTAAATTATTATTTCATGTTTAGGACAGAAATTAACATCTGATCTCAAATTTTCACTTTTATCCATGTAGATCGTCTTTCAAACCTACTTTCAAACCTAATTATCCGTTTAAATAAGAGATTCAGACTTGGTTTTTAGTGCTCATGAGTAAATGAAATGTTTTTGCATTTCACAAGCACATTTGAATTTCATGGCTTGTTTTTAACCAAGGAACAAAGTTCACCTAAGACTTTCCTGTTATTATACCTCTTCTGAGATATGACTTAACCAGAAGGAATAAAAAATTAGCCTTTACAATAAAAATGCAAGCTCCTTTAGAAATTCCATCATTTCATTTTACAAATATTGCCTCAATACTAGAAACTTTCAGATTTGCATTTACAACTTTACTATACTCCTGAGCTCTAATACATTTCCAAATACTTCCTGAATATTTAGATATTTCTCAAAAAACACCAGGTTAAAATCCAAAATGCCTTACTTTCCAGCCCACAATAACTCTTTTTTTTTCATCTTGCCTGCATTCCTTTCTGTTGTTGTTTTAAAACAGTACATGCTATTTTAACAGCACTGTTACTCATAGTCATCCAGGTTAAAAAAAAAAAATCACTCTCTCCCCATCTACTCAAATCTGTTCATTTCCATTACTACCTGCCTACTGTGAAGCTTCATTTCTTGTCTTCTACATACACAGAAAAACCTTCTCTGTCACTTTTCCCAGCCAGCATCTGCCTCTCCAATTTGCTATGAACAACACAGACTCCTAGTTCCCTCCTCAAAATCTCTACTACTTACCATGCAAAGCACAGAGACTCTACCTCTGTCATCAGGGCTCAACCCCTAAAAAGAATCAGTATGGATTGTTGAACAAACATGAACGTTGAACAGTTCATTCCATAATCTAGCAGGTGCCAGGGACTACACTGTGCACTAGACCATAATGTGAGCTAAACTGAAGGTACTTTCTCCTTATAAAGCCTGTACAGTAGTCCCCCTTATCCAAGGGGGATATGTTCGAAGACACCCCAGTGGAGCCTGAAACCACAAACAGAACCAAACCCTATATATACTTTTTTTTTAATACATATCAATACATCCTAAGATAAAGTTTAATTTGTAAATTAGGCGCATAAGAGAATATCTGAATTGCCAGCATCACTATTCTTATGCCTTGGGGCCATTATTAAGTAAAATTAAGGTGACTTGAGCACAAGCACCATGATACACTGACAGCTGATCTGATAACTTAGTCAGCCACTAAGTGACTAACAGGCCAGATGCACTGGACACTGGATTCTGGTCCTGGCTGGGAAGCAGCAGGACTGTGCAGGATTTCATTATGCTACTCAGAACTGTGCAATTTAAAATGTATAAATTGTTTATTTTGGGAATTTTTCATTTAATATTTTCAGACTGTGGTTGACTGCAGATAACTGAAACTTTGGAAAGCAAAGCTGCGGATAAAGGGGGATTATTGTATTCTGTTGGAAAGCTAATCTGTGTTAGTATCCTTGTTCCATGTATTACTAGCTGAGGAATGAGTGACTTAGCCGCTCTGTGCCTCAGTTGTTTCATCTATAAAATGGTGACTAAAGTAGGGGCAGTGGGGTACATAGCTTATCGCGTTGATATAAGGATTAAAATAAATGAGGCAATATGCTATGCTCCTGGCTTAGGGCATTTACTTTTAGGTTACTCATTGATGGTAAGAACAATTTCCTTCCAGTCTCTCCAGTTAGCTACATACATACCATATTAGGCAAAATATTCAACTGTGAAGGCTCAAGAAAATCGTTGCTCCCCTCCACCATAATACTAGTTTCCCTTTCCATGATTTCTAAATCTCTACTTATCATGCACCTCGCCTTATTATTTAACTAATTTTCTTATAGCTATTATTATTACCATATTTATTAACACTCCTTTCACCATAATTGCTGTTGTCATTTATTAAAGCCTTAACTATGACCTAGACCTCACAATTTTTAATCCTCATTAAAGAAGGTATAATATTATTCCCACTTTACAGATAAAAAAACTAAAGTTTGAGGATAAGTGGGAAGGTATTTAGTAGCTTAGTATCTCATACTTACTAGCGTCATTCAGCTAGTAAGTTGCGAAATAGATTTTTAAATCAACATCTGCTTGACTCCAAAACCCACACTCTTAGCCTCTGTATTATGGGTCTTGTCACAGGCTAGTACGCTGTTTTTAGTCTATCTTAGCCAGGCTAAGTATGTAAATTAATAAATGTAAATTAATACATCTGTTAATGTATTACATTTCTTAATGTATTACATTTATTAAAAGCATAAATTATGTTTTTATATAACATCTCTGTAATATCTCCTCACCCGGGATCTTGCATATGGTAGATGTTGAATACATATTTATTAAAGAAATAAATGTACGAATGAAGAAATGAAGTTAAATTTGTAGAATAGAAAAATCAGGGGGAATGTGAAATGAAAGGAATTTATCAGGTTTTCTGCATGCATCATCCTCTCTAAGCATATAGGCAAAAGTGAAATGGAGGGAAAAAAAGATCCACAGACCATGATGAAGATGATTAAAGAGAGTACAGAGCAGCTGTCAAAGCAAATATCAAGCAACATTAATAACTTTATAGCTCACCATGAGGCTGTCTCAAATATTTCCAAGAAAACAGGATCCTTGCTGTTGCACGGAGTAAGTGAGACTAATAATCAAGTGCAGATTCAAAGAAAATTTTTTGTCAGATACCTTGAGCTGCAGAATTAAAAAAATAAAATAAAAAATAAAAAGATTCTTAAGCTAGTGGAAAAATACATGACTCAGAGGAAAATATTATTGCATTCCTGGTATTTTAATTTGGGGCAGAGTTGATAAGAAACAAGATCTGCAATGTTCGCCACCTATTATCTAAGTTGTTTGAAAGTCAGATAATATCCCCAAACTTCTGATGCTTATCCAAAAATAACCGTGTTGTGAGACTTACCAGTAAAAACTTCAGCATGCCCAAGAATTGATTTTACATGTATTTCAACCTGCCCAGTAGGTTTGAAAGATGATCTACATGGATAAAAGTGAAAATTTGAGATCAGATGTTAATTTCTGTCCTAAACATGAAATTATTTTTTTAAATAGTTTGTATTTTTAAAATAGCAATGACTCTACATACAAGTTTCTTGTGTATTAGTAACAAACTATGTGCATGATTCCTTGACTATAGTGACTAGTAAATCTATTTATTTGCTCATTTACAGTTTTTCACTGAAGTAAGCTTTTGTGGGTTTTGTGTTGTTACATCCTTGTGTCCTTATATGCAGATAATGTGGGCTATAAAAGAAGCAGGAGATTTGGTCTCTGGTCTCATTTAGCTGACATTTACTGTTTATGGAGATTAGGAATTAAAAAAAAAATTATATACTGATTTGGCAATGTGAAAATATAAATATTTTTCTTCTCAACTCGCACTGCCCTGTTTGATTTTGGATAGAAGAGGTAAGAGAATAGCAAATAATAGGAAAAGAACAAAATTAGCTAAGCCAGCTTGGAGTAAAATGAAAGGTAAAATGAAAGTAAAGACAACTACAGTGGAGGCTGTGATTCTATAAATGGTAGATCAAATTGCCTAAGTGTGTTTTTAATCTTTGTGTGAAACAACCTTATTTATTAGGCCATTCCTTACATTTCAGATTTCAACTTAAATGATGCCCCTTTAGGGATCCTGGCCCTAACTAAACTTAAAGAAATCCACTTACAACCACCCAAACAAAGCTACCATCACACAATCAGTAATTGATTTCAGTCTTTCCCACTAAAATGTTTGTCTCATGAAGCTTCCAATCTTGTCTATTGTGTTCATCTCTGTAAACTTTGGGCCTTGCCTATAGTAGGTACTTAGTAAATTTTTGTTGAATGGATGAATGAATTAGTATTCTAGTTATTACTTTCCAAAAGATTATGTCTATAGATAAATTGCTAGGCTTATTTATTTTTTTCTCTCACATATTGTGAAACATAAACTTACATGTTAGGATGTGATACTTATTTATTTAAAACAGCTGCATTTCTAAGGGCCCAAATCTCTTGGAACAGAACCAAATATCCACATCACTATAAGGAGGGGCTGTCATGTTTTATTCTGATTTCTCTGTATAGCAAAGTTCTATATCACTTGCAGAACTGTTTTACAACATAGAAACTTGACCTTGAGTATACTATGTGGAATCCATTTGTGGATCCAGCTCATAGACCTTTACTTTTATAATGCTCAAATTTACAAAGAAAAAAAATTGTAAGTTTATAGAAGGTAGACTAACAGTATGCTCAGAGAGAAAGACCTAGATTAGGTAAAAGAATAACATCTCAGAAGTCAACTCTGAATCAAACTAGTATTGAAATCAGTAATCACTTCAATAATTTGTAAAGCAAATTGTACTTCTTTTTTTTTCTTTTTAATTTCTGCAAAAATCAGTAGTAAAAGACTGGTGCTTTTACTTAAAGAGTTTATGAGACTGTCAAGCTTGGTGTTCCAAACATTCTGTAGGAAAAGAAAACTCTCATGGTCTTTTGTCTACTAGTCAGGACCAAGAGTTAAAGTAACTGTGGCTTGATCTCACTTGGCTGATCTTTATGAAAGTAGCTCCAAAAAGGATACCCCTTCTGCCACAGAATACAGGATTCCGTAGTTCTCTACTACCACCTCCTTGTATTTTATTTTTTAAACACAATAAGAGCTATCATGTTAAGGAAGTATTACATTAACATACATTTAATATATCCACAATTAAAGTATGCTTTGTGTATATGCTGCTGTTCCTTACTGTTTTTTGTTTTCCTACTTCTAGTGAAAATTTCCTAGTAAAATATTTTGGAGTGTATAAAATTAAAAAAACAAACAAACCATAGTTCTATTTTTAAAAAAAAAGTATATAAACTAAAATGGTAAACTAGACCTTCTAACATAGGTAAAGACTTTTTCTTATCCCAAGGGCATTTCTTTCAAGTTACATTTTGAATGTAACTTGAATGATTAATTAAATTAATTAATTAAATGATTAATTAAATTAATTAATTAAATGGTTATTCAATGATCTAGCCTTAGCTTTATAATGAAATGTTAATATGCTAATCCCTGGATCCCTAATCTTTCTGTAGTTAGAGTCACACTAGCAACAGATTTCCTCTTTACTACTATTTTTAGACTGTGTAATTCAAACATTTGATATGTCTACTATGACCTCTAAAGCAAGAATGAAGGAAAAATTCTCACTTGGTTAGAGAAGAAAGAGATTAAGAAAGTGTCTGTTACTTACTAAAAATATAAATAAGGGAATGAGAACACATTAATTGCTCTTTATATTTTGGGGGAGGACAAGAGATATTTTACATTTTATCAGTTAGTTTTGGAATAAAGTAAACAAAGGTGTTGATCAGAAAGATGTATAGTTTACATGTTTAGAATGGCTTATCCATGAATATACACTATCTAACTAATACATTTATGGTATACTTTAGATAAAATGGATTAATTGCAAGGAATAAATGGATTTGGAAATAGTATCTTATATCATAGAGCTTCAATAAGATTATCCTAAAAAGGGTATTTTATGCGTGGACTTGAGAGAACCCAGATATGTAATGATGTCTTATTTTTGTCTTCATTAGAGAAAATTATGCTAGTTCAGAATGGCCGGAATACTTTTATTTAGTTCCAGAATAAAAATAGGAATTCCGGGAGTACCTAAACTGGTATTGGAAAAAACAAAACACAAAAAACCCCTTTCCTTTTACAACCTCTCTGATGTCAATGAGAACTTTCTTGCTGTTGTCATTAGTAGTCATAGAGACTGACGTCCTCTTTTCCTTCTTGTCTCTTCCCCTTAAAATTAACAAAAGACATAAAATTAACTTTTGTGGATCATATTTGATTTACCTCTTTCCAGATACCAAAAATTTGGAGGATTTATTTTGTAAATCAATTAGAGCTGCATGAAAATCCTATTCCTTCTGTTCATGTTGAGAGGGATGCCTAAAGCCACAGGATATGGGGATTATTAGATATGCTTTTCTAAGGAGGAAATAGTAAGACAAAAATGGCCTGCCTGAAGTTACAGTTTATAGATTGGAAAAAGGCACAGACAATTAAAAGATGGAGCTACTTAGGGCAAATTACTTGCAATCAAGCTGCAGCTAAATGAGCTTCTTGATGAGAAAGTCAAATTTATGTTGTTTCAAAACAGGGAGAAACATTAAAGAAGTTGAAAGGTGAGCAAAATACTAGTACAGTCAGATCCAGATAGGTTGATAAGAAAAGTTATTCAAGCAACTAAAACAATGCCTTCTGAAACATACACACAGACATACACACACAGAATCATATGCAAAACAACTCAAAATAGAAGACTACATGATTACATACACTTTCAGCCTTCGTTTACATTTTATGTAGATGCCCCTTCTCATCACAAAAGCCCTGTGGTTTGAGAAGCTCAATCACAGAATATAATTTTCTCCCTCAATCTGCAATTTACTATAGACATTTTATTCGAAAATGATGTATTGTTTAAACTCTAAACAACTGTGTTTTCATTTTTTTTCCTCCCCTCCCTAAATTATACCTTGGCAGCTCTTTGAGTCAATTTTGAAAGAATATATTTGATAATGAATTCAGAACTTACCTAAAGTGCAAAAGCCATGTGAAAGCTTCAAGTGTGAAATATCATATTTCTTTCTTTGCTGCTAGACATTCGGGTCTGTATGCATCAGTTTCACTGAAAGCAGGATATTGTCCACATATGTCTGTCTGAATGGAATGACTTTCAGGATTTTGTAATTTTGAAAAGGCATCAAGCTAGGCTATCCTTCATCCCGTGTCTGTTGCATTGGAATGTTAGACATAACAAGGTAGACAAAAGAAAGGTATAATACAGATCCTTATTGGCAGTCAGCAAGTACAAGGAAATGTAGAGATCATTTTCTGCTGACATTTTCCCTTATCTTGATTCCCTTATCCTGACTCTCTTATCCTTTCATGCATTAAGTTTTACATGAACAGAACCTGAAAAAAATTATCAGCCCTTGTCTGAAACAGACAAAAAAATCTTTCTCCTTCAAATGATCTCCTTTAGGAAGTAAAAACTCTCTAATATTCAAGAATTGAAAATGACAATAAAGAAAATGTCCATATTTAGAGCAACAAATAGGAATGTGATTCTGCTGCTAACATGTTTTTTCTAATAGTTGAAATGGAACATTTTCGCATTTCCCTGGCCAGGTCTCCCATTGAAAAACACTCCAGAAAAACTGTCCAAATGCCCACAGTGGTAATTAAGAGGTCCTTTCTCCATCTGATGTTCAGCTACAACTCCTGTTTAACAAAATGTAAAGACACTAAAAAGAAAATACTGTATAGGACACTGAGAGAAAGTTTGGCCCTGAAAATATATTTGTATCTTTTTTGTTTCTTCCCAGTGAATTATAAATTTTTAAAGGCATATTTTAAGCACTTTTGAATGGTCTCTCATTACATTGAACATTGGCTAAAGGAACATTTGGCGATTGAAGTCATATCACCTGAAATGATGGGATTTCCAAATCCCCCCTAAATCAGGTTGGTAAGGAGAGCTTAAAGGAAGTGGGAGCATCAATATATAGGATAAATTTCATTGTTAACTGTACCAGTAACCGTTAATTGAGTGACCAAAAATGGGCATAATAGTGGTTTTTGTATTAATGATATCCTTAGATGCAAGCCTAATGAGGCAGGTCTTCTTTTAAATAGTAGTGACAAGTACCTGACCAAGTACCCCTCAAGTTTGAGGCAGCTAAATAACCAACAGAAGTAAATCTTAGTAAAAATGTAGATATAGAATTCAAGTGACACAGATTCTACTCGGAGTGTCATCATTATCTAGCTTGAAAACTCTGCAGATCAGTCTACCCCTTCTGAAAGATGCTTCCTCATCTACAAAATGAAAGAATTGAACTAAGTAATCACTGAGATTCTTAGAACTATGCGACTCTAAAAATACTTCCATAACCCTAGGTTGTTTGAGCCTTCTTAAAAATGTTTTGGTTAGAGAGAAAAAAATCTTATAAAAAGTAAAAATCTTTGCTTCTTTGCACAAAACTGGGGGCTATATCTGCTTTAAGGGCAGTTTGCCCAGTGGATAGTCTCTGGCGTGCTGGGTTAAAGGCTGCAGACAGGATAATCTCATAGCACTTTGATAAATTACTTCTATCTTCTATACCTAAAGTCCTTAGAAGTAATGGTGAATTACTTATTTTACTCAGGTTTGTAATATAGAATGTCTAAACATGTCTATCTTTCTTCCCCCACAGTGTTGCATTGACATGCTTCTTTATGGAAATAACCATGCCTTTTAACTTATCTCTCACAATACTTATAAAACTCCCATCATAACTTCACTGGCCTTATTTTTCACCACTGTCCTCCTTGTTTCCTGATGTCCAGTCATGCACACCTCGTTTTCGTTCTTTTAGTTTATCACATTTGTGACTTCTACTCCAGATTATATAATTTGTTCTGCTTTGAATGATTTACTACCCTTTCAGTCCACTCCACCCAACTCTAACATACACACCCTTCACCTTTTCAAATTCTTATTTATCCTTTAGAACTCAACTTCCTATTTCTTAGACCATCTTGAACAAGACCTTCTTAATAATTCTCCTTTGTAACAAATAAACCAATTTTAATAATTTATGTGTATCACTTACCTACTCCTGTGTGACAATCTTTCCCAGGCTCAATGGCTTCAAAATAAACAAAGGAACAAAAATATATATTATTGCCCATATGTTATAGGTTGACCAGCTGTTTAATCTACTGGTCTCTCCCATGCTCATTCAACTAGACAAAACAAACTGGCTTTACTCACTTGTCTGGAAGTTGGTGCTAACTGATGGCCTCTCATTCTCCAGTATGTTAGCCTAGTTTTCTTACATCATGACAGTCTTAGGACAGCATTATAAGAAAGAACAGAAACCATAAGTCATCTCAAGACCTAGGATCCAGAATTTACACACTAAACTTCTGTTTCATTCTGTTAGCCAAAGTATCAGCCAGCCCAAATTCAAGGGGGTGGAGAGACAGACTTCACCGTTTGCTGGAAGGAGCAGAAATATCACAATGCACAGGGCATGAACTCAAGAAAGCCATCAGGGGCTATTTCAAAACTCTGAACCACATTATGTAAAATTATTCATTTAATTTCTGTCTCCCCCAGTAAAATATCAGTATATGTGGACAGGAACTATGCATTTTTTAATCTCTGCATATTGCCAGCATTTAATGTAGTCTTTTGCGTGTTCCAGGAATCTATAAACATTTGGTGAATAAATAATTAAATTAATGAGTTAATGAATAAATGGATAAATTAATCAAAAAAGTAACAAACAGATTTCACAAACTTCTGCCTATCAGGATGAAGTTTCATCTGTAGAAAAGGAGACCTATTTCTCTCCTTGACCCACCAGAAAATTAGAAACCCCATAAACAGGGGCTATTTGAATCTACTTAAATTTTGCTGAGTATCAAGTTACTGCATTATTTTTCTATTGCTGCTGTAACACAGGGCCACAAACTTAAATTAATGCAACATAAATTTATGAGCTCATAGTTCTGTCAAATGTATGGAATGGCTCAACTGAATTATCTGCTCAGGTTTTCACAAGGCAGGTCAAAATATCATCTGGCTGGGCTCTTATCTGCAGAATCTGGGGAATAATCAACTTCCAGAATCAGTGAATTTGGATAGAATTCAGTTCTTGCTGTTGTAGGACTAAGGTCCTTTTTACTTGCTGGCTGGTGGTCAGGAGTCATCCTCAGCTCTTCCAAGCTGCCCACATTCCTTCTCACGCGTCCCCCTCCATCTTTAAGCCAGTGACATCCATGCTTAAATCTGTTACTTCCTCTTCTGTTTTCAGCCAGGAGAATTATTTGCCTTTAAGGATTCATGTTACATTGGGACTACCTGTATAAACCACAATAATCTCTCTATCATAAAGTCAATTGATTATTAACCTTAATTACATTTGCAAAGTCATTTTTGCTATGTAGCATAATATATTTATTCACAGGTGTGGCACCAAGGGGCTAAAGGTCAAAGGGCCAAAATTCTGTCTATCACAGATACTAAACAGCAACAAACTAAGTTCTAGGAGTCAAGGATATGATTTGGGTGATGAATTTAGGAAAAAGTGATTTCTGAATTCCAAGTCTGTCATGTCTGCTCTCCTTCGCATAGTCCCCAGAGACCAAACTACCATTTCATTTGTCTGCTTAATCTAACATCCTTATTGATCATATGATCTCTAAAAATATTTATCACTGAATAAATTTAATCAAGGGAGTTGTCTCTGACAAGGATATTTGTATTCTGTAACACACATAGAAAAATGTGATGTGAAAAGAAAAAAGCAGATGCAATGTTTATAAAATCTTGATTATAGAATGCCATGGGCTGACCTGTGTCTCTCAAAATTCATATGTTGAAACCCTAAACCTCAGTACCTCAGAATGTCACTATATTTGTAGAAGGGGCTTTTAAAGAGGTGATTCAATTAAAATGAGGCCCTAAGCATGAACCTTTATTCAGTCTGACTGGTATCTTTACAAGAAGAGAAAATTGGACACAGAGAGACACCAGGCACGTGCACACACAGAGGAAAGACCATGTGAGGACACAATGAAAAGGTGGCTGTCTGCAAGCTGAGAAGAGGGACCTCGGAAGAAATAAAATCTGCTGATACCTTGTCTTGGACTTCCAGCCTTCAGAACTGTGAGAAAGTAAATTTCTATTTAATCCACCAGCCTGTGGTATTTTGTTATGGCAGTCCTAGCAAGCTAATTCATAGACAAAGAAATATTAAACATAAATGTCTCATGAATGGTCAGTGGTAAAAATATATCAGAAATTTTTATCCACACTTAGACCTTTTTAAAAAAGAATTTAAAGATTAGGAAGAAAATTCAAATTAGTCATCACTTAATCATTATTTTAAATTTCCCAGTGTCAGAATAAGGAAAGCTGGATAATTCAACAGTTATGGAATGTAAGACTTGTAATGGCTGAGAAAAGTGAAAGACCAATATTGCTTGCTTATTCACATAAAATTGTTCAGAATGCTAAAATATTGGATTTTTATTGACAAAACTACAGAAAAATGCTATTATTGTTAACTGTGGTTCACTACATGTAATATTGTTTATCTACGTGTTTAAAGCAACATACTTTATAGTAACCCTTTAATTGGAAGTGCATTTATACTTAGGATTCATTCATTCATTCATCTATTCAACTAATATGTATTAAGAACCTGCTATGTGCCAGACACATGTTTAGGCAATGTTGTTAAGTAGTGTAGATTATTAAGGCCTTGATGCATTCATGTTTAGGAAGATGGAAATCAGCAAACAATACACACCCTAACTGTGTTAGTAATGATGTAGATAAAACAATAGAGAGAGTAAATGAGGGTGCTATTTTACATATGGTGACCAAGGAGGGACTCTGTGGTGGTAATACCTGAACATAGGCTTTAATAAAGTAAGAAAGCAACTCATTCAATATTTGAGAAGAAAAGTTTTAAAGGTGGTTACATAATTCCTGAGAAAGCTGTCATAGATTGAAAATGAGAGAGAAGAGCAAAAACAGACAAGAATAATATACACATTATTCTTTTCCATTATGGTTTATTAAAGGTTACTGAATATATTTCCCTGTGCTATACAATAGGACTTGTTGTTTATTCTTTCTATATATAGTAGTTTGCATCTTCTAGTCCCAAACTCCCAATCCAACCTCACCTCCCCCTCCTCCTTGGCAACCACAAGTCTGTTCTGTATGTCTGTGAGTTTGTTTCTGATTCATAGATAAGTTCATTTGTGTTATATTTTAGATGCCACATATAAGTGACATCATACGGTATTTGTCTTTCTCTTTCTGGCTTACTTCACTTAGTATGATAATCCCTAGGTCCATCCATGTAGCTGAAAATGGTATTATTTCATTCTTTTTTATGGCTGAGTAATATTCCACTTTATATATATACCACATCTTCTTTATTCATTCATCTGTTGATGGACATTTAGGTTGTTTCCATGTCTTAGCTATTGTAAATGATGCTACCATGAATACAGGGGTGCATGTATCTTTTAAAATTATAGAATTATCTGGATATATGTCCAGGAGTGGGATTGCTGGATCATATGGCAACTCTATTTTTAGTTTGCTGAGGAACCTCTGTATGTTCTCCATAGTGGCTTCACCGATTTACACTCCCATCAGCAGTGTAGGAGGGTTTTCTTTTCTCTATGCTCTCTCCAGCATTTATTATTTGTAGACTTTTTGATGATGTCCATTCTGACTGGTGTGAGGTGGTACCTCATTGTAGTTCTGATTTACATTTCTCTAATAAGTAGCAGTGTTGAGTTATCTTTTCATGTGCCTGTTGGCCATCTGTATGTCTTCTTTGGAGAAATGCTTATTTAGGTCTTCTACCTATTTTTTGCTTGGGTTGTTTGCCTTTTTTGTTATTGAGTTGTTTGAGCTGTTTATATTTTTTGGAATTTAAACCCTTGTCAGTCACATCATTTGCAAATACTTTCTCCTAGTCCATAGGTTGTCTTTTTATTTTGTTTATATACAAAAGCTTATAAATTTGATTAGGTCTCATTGCTTATTTTTGCTTTTATTTCTATTGCCTTGGTAGACTGAGCTAAGAAAACATTGGTACGATTTATGTCAGTGAATGTTTTGCCTATGCTCTCTTCTAGGAATTTTATGCTGTCATGTCTTATATTTAAGTCTTTAAGCCATTTTGAATCTATTTTTGTGTGTGGTGTGAGGGTGTGTTCTAACTTCATTGATTTACCTGCAGCTGTCCAACTTTCCCAGCACCACTTGCTGAAGAGACTGTCTTTCCCCATTGTATATTCTTGCCTCATCTGTCAAATATTAGTTGACCATAAGTGTGAGGGTTTATTTCTAGGCTCTCTATTCTGTTCTGTTGATCCATATATCTGTTTTGGTGCTAATACCATGCTGTTTTTATTAGCATAGCTTTGTAGTATTGTCTGACATCTAGGTGGGTTATGTTTCCTGCTTTGTTCTTATTCCTCAGGATTGCTTTGGGTCTTTTATGGTTCCATATAAATTTTAGCATTATTCTAGTTCTGCAAGAAATGTCATGGGTAATTTGATAAAGATCTCATTAAATCTGTAGATTGCTTTTAGTAGTATGGCCATTTTAACAGTATTAATTCTTCCAATCCAAGAGCATGGGATATTTTTCTATTTTTGTAAGTCATCTTAAATTTCCTTTATTAATATTTTATAGTTCTTAGAATATAAATCTTTCACCTCCTTGGTCAGGTTTATTCCTAAGTATAATAAAATATATTTTTAAAAGAAAGAGCAGGGGGTGGAAAATAAAAAAGGGGGTGGTTAAGTTAGCTTATTGCTAAAAAATACTTTTAGAGTAATATAAAAAGTATAACAAATGCCAGTGCATTAGCATTTAGGTAAAAAATGAGAAAACACATTTTAAATTTTATTTAAAAAGTGGTCTCTCTTAAAACATGAAGGTGGGAGCTGAATGTTTATATGCATTATGTTTGTATTATTTATTTTATTGTGCATAGCTCTGAAAGGACAAGGTTAAAGTCACCTCCTTGAGGTTGCCCTTCAATGTATTCATTGATTTCCTAAGTGCAATTTTATAACTTAATTTCACTTACTCCCCAAGTTGAAATTTTTGGGAAAAGGGAGAGGACTTTTCAACGCATTAATTATGTTTAATAAGTTACTTTAGACATGAACGATGTTTCATAGTCTATAGTGATTAAAGGTTGCCAGTAAATATATTTGTGCTTCAACTAAAAGATATAAATTTACTTCAAGCTCCTCTCCCACCTCCACTGAGTTTAGATATTTACAGAATGATCTAAATTTTATAGCCATTATGTTAAAAGTAGGCCAAGGGCTTATTTTATGACTTCACTGAGTAGACACCACAACACATCACTTTGGAGGTAAGTGTTTTTCTTTAATCTGAAGATTCCCTTTGTGTTTGAAAGTTGCTTAAAACAACTTAAAATTCAGATATTTCTGAATTATGAAGTAAAACTAACTCTATTTCACATCTAATTCAGGACACATTCTAACTTTCTAAACCTAAAATCAACAGACTATATAATTTGGTAATTTTTTCTTATAATTTTTATTTCATCAAACCCACAGAAGGAAAAGGAAGCTTCTTAACTATCAACAAATAAGGTTATATTATGGTTTAATGTTATAAAAGTGTATGTCAGAAAGATGTAATATAAAGGCTATTTCATCAATCCTAAAATGGAGTTAGAAATGTATGGAGACTCCATTTTATTTATTTATTTATTTAAAAAATGAAGTCCAGGTAAATTTAATACCTATCACTGCATAATGTATATTTCAAATTTTAGAGGATATTTCCAACAATATCAATGACCAACTTTCTGTTTAACAGATAAACATCTAGTTTGGGGACTCAAAGCATGGCTGCCATATTGGAGGCTGCCAGTAGGTGGTAATGTAACTTATAAAGACATTAAGAGAAAACAGTGTGAAGGAAAACATCTCTAAAAGAAATGCAAATTATTCTTGGTCAGAGAACCAAGGGAAGCTGCAACTTTTTGTTTGAAGCTCTTCCTAGGAAAATCTTCTGGTGTTACATTCTAGAATTGTTTTCTACTTGGAACAGACTAAAATTTGTGAGTAGATGGAGAAAACGTTCTGCAAAGTATACGAATTTGCCAACTCAGAAATTTTTGATGAATACCTTCAATTATATAAAATAAATTGGCCTGATTTATTTTTCTAATTAAATTGATAAGTCCAACCAGACTTTGCGTAGAATCAACCAGTGGCTAGCACTGTATCCTTCTTTAAATTATATTGATATTAAATTCTAACCTACATAAAAGTAATCAAACTACTGTATCAGGAACAGATCACAGAAACCTGGACATAAAGTATCAGAGAAACCAAAATACGTGTTACATGTTCAAACAAACAAATTAGAACAAACACAAATGTTCATGAATTGAAACTGTTCCTGCCCCATCCCCAGCACACAGGTGCACACACACAGACAAACTTTGGACTTTCACTATCAAATTTAGTTTTCTTAACCCTAAGCAAATTAGAAGAAACCCAGTAGAAAGGTAAAGAAACTATTGAAGACATGTCTACTATTAGCAATGTCGTGATCACTAACAGGGAAGAGATTAAAAGAATCATAAGAAATACATACACATACACTCATAAGTACACACTCAAGTTGACAATTTTCTTCTTAATCTGGGGTAATTTAGTGTAGTATAAAATAATACTATATACCTCAATGGTTTCTCTTAATACCACTGTGTTAAAACTATATTGAAGCATAAGTTATGTCTTTAACAATGACAGGGAATATATATATATATATATATATATATATATATGCAATGTAACAGTTTAGAAAAAAATATAGATGTTTGTCATGACTTTGAAAAAAGTTTTAATTTGAGATAACTGAAATAGAACTCTGAAAGATAACCAGGAAAAGAACTGAGTTTTGATATATGGTAAGCAGAATGCTAAATGCCTTATATAAAAATGTCATCACAGAAACAAACCTATTTGGTACATTATTTTTAATCTTTATTTTATGAATGAGGAATATAGGCTCATAGAATTTAAGAAACCATGTCAGTGTTGGCACAGCTATTAAAGTGACAAAATTGGATCTCAAGCCCAGACCTGACTCTTGGAATGCTTCTTCTACCACACTGTGTCATTTTAGTGATTTGAATAATTGATTTACATAGAGTGGCACAAACTCTAAAATGAAGTGTTAACGTACTTGGTCAGATCAGAGTTTTATTATCAAGTTGACAAAAGCACATTTAAATAGGCGGGGAGAAAGATGTATCACATATCTAAATGCAATGCTATGTTTTTTGTTTGAAAGATATATGGAAGCCATTTGTTCCCATATTAAGTAATGCCAAAGTACATTTGCTTTGAATTTTCATTTTTTTTAATTTTAAAATTTTATTTTTTGGTTTTTAAATATCCTACCAGGTTTTTGTATGCCACTTTCTTCTCTTGTTCCACTGTGACTACCTCTATCAAACTCTTGCTTTTTTATCTAAATTCTAACTAGCTTACTATACTCTAAACAACCAAATGGACGGCCAAACTCATTGGAATGTTGTTTTATAAAAAGATGGAATTCCTGATTAACTGTCTATGTGGTTTGCTATAAATGAAATATACTAATTCTAGTCCCTAAATTTTAAAACATCTGTTTTGTTTAGAGACAATTATTTTTCTTCTTTTTTCTGAATTCTCAACTATATTTCAAACATTTGAGTATTCTTCAAAATGAAGATTTCCATTTACTTGTATTATATAGAATATTTCTAATGCCTTGAACAGTTTCTCAGGTGGAATTCATAAGTTAAAAACTATTAATATTAGCTGCATTTTTACCTCAGCTTTAGGTTTTAAGGTTAAACAGAATTTTAATGTACACAGTTTCAGGAACCTGTTCAGAATTCTGTTAAGATTACACAGAATAACTAGTTAAAACACTCCATACTAACAAATAATTGTGGAAAGTTCTAAGATTTCTTATCTTACTGGCTCTATACATAGTATTCTGCTCTTCATGTCTAATTGAAATTACACATAGTGTCAACCTTGTAGAAATAATAAATTAAGAGTAGTTTAGGTATTTTTTTAATTTGTGATTTAATGACAATAATTTCTGCATATATGGTACTTTTCCCCAAATTGCTTTGGAAAAACTTTGTAACATCCTCTCCTAAAACCTTACCAATATCCTTTTTAGGAAGATGACAAATATCATTATATCAGTAAGAAACAAGATGAATAGAAGATATAAATTAAAAAGTAACATTTAGAAAAGGTATTTCTAATTTGGTTATATGCCAATTAAAAATCCAAGTAAATACCTACATTACCAATATTCCATAAGATCAGTGGAAAAAGTAAATAACTCCTATGGAAAGAAGCGATACGTAAGCCATAGACACTGCTCTCAATGCTTACGTTGTGTTTTAGTCCCTTAAATGTAAAAGCCAACAATTTGACAGCTCTCTTGCTATGACAGGCAAGTGGTTAATTATGCAATATTCTATATGATTCAGCAGATTTGTTTTTGCTAGAATATATAACCACACTGACTTCTTGAAACCACATAATGTTATTTAGAAGTTGTGAATGCTTTTTAAGTGTTCTCCAACTCCAGCTCTAAAAATGGTTTGCTATTTTTCCTGTTGTTTAGTAAATTAGACCAAACTTCCAGCACTAAGTCATACTCTTTTCATTTCTACCGCTGTTTTTCCTACTTTGGAGAGTTATCATTTTCCAAAGCAGGCTTACATAGAAGAGAACAGGCAGGAAACAAGGTCTTAAATCCTAGACCAGCTCTTTTTATTGTTAGTCCTATTACCTTGGCCAAATTATTTAACCTTTCTGAATCCAACATTTTGAGTCAGGAAAATGAAGGGGTTGGGATAAATTATCTCTAAGACCTCTTCCGGTTCTACAACATTCTGATTCTCTGTACAGGATTTCAAAGTGGGTCACCAACTTTAGAATTCCTGGGTTTTCCTTTGTTATCTGCCTTAAGAACAGTACTGGTGATATATAGCATCACAAGAATAAGTTGGTAGACCTTTATTTGAGTGAATCACTTGGAAAGTTTTTTTAAATTGTTATTCAAAAAAATCTATCTTTAATCTATAATAGGTGCCAAACAATTAATTAGTTATGGATATAAAATAATTCTCTTTGTACTGCCAATTTTGTTACTAAGAAAAATAACAATGATTTTATGTCTTAGGTATGGACACATATGGTTCATGTTAATATCATATCTCATTATTCTTTACATTTTCTTCACTCCAAGTTTTCTTTCTGCTACTTCTATAAACTAGCTATTTAATGTAAGCCAGTAATAAGATATTTTTCAACCTACTAAATCTTATAAAGTCCAGCTCCAACTTTCTATGTGTAGGAGAATAAGAAATCATCTTGAGCTAGCATCACTTTCCTTGAAAAAGCAGTCTACCTAAATAAAAATAGTACATTCCATTTGTATACTATGGTCTTTGGAAGGTACATGCTAGATATTTACAAATAATATACATGATACTTGTCAAGTTAGAGATATGGACTCTTATTAATAACGTTTTGTCTTCCACCTTTCTTGATTATGTATGTTACTTTAACAAAAGATGTATATCACATGTAGTACATTGGGAAAAACACTGACCTATGTGAATCTACAGGACCTTAGTCCCAGTTCTTAGTATCTATGTGTAGTATCTATGTGTACTTGGTCTAGTCATTTGAGATTTCATGTGTAAAATGAAGGTCTAACTTATCCTTAAGTTTCTTGCCAGTTCTTACTATCTATATATAATGAAAATATTACTCTTCCACTCTTCTTACTTGGTACAGTTTATATGATAAATCTTCCTGTTTTAGCAAAGGTAAAGAGAAAGAGTGAGTCACAGAGTCTCACAGAGGTGTCATAGTTTTCTCACCTATTCTCCCATTCACTCCCTTAAATTGGCTCTTTAAGGACAGTTTACTCATTTACTTACTTTTCCTATATTGGATCCAAAAACAAGTCCAAGCAAAAAATGTACCAGTAAGATTTTTATCTTAGTTAAATTTGAATAGAAATCATTAAGCATTTAGTAAAACATGTTCACTTAACAATCAAAATAATTGTACTATGTATCAAAGGAAAACAAAAACAAAACTGGAAGATTGACTACCACCTGTGAAGGTTGCCAGCTTCTGACAGAGAGAAAGAATATTCTATAAAGTTCCCACAGGAATCAGCATCTTTAGAGTTCCAGCAAACATGGAAATGTACCTTATAAGAAAATGATGTTTAAGAATGAATCCCTCTTTATGTTCCAAAAGCATTCATGTTAAATTTCACAGGATATTAAATGCTTTGTAATTAATCTCAGTGTATTTTTTGAAACAAACCAGTAGCCTGAAGTCAGAGAAGAAGACAAAAATAAACACAAAGAAAATTGACTGGCTTGATGCCATGTCCTTAGAAGTAAAGCTGGGATTAGAATCCAGCACATTTCTTATTCTATTAGATAAGAAAAAAAAATCTACCATAATAAAAAGAGTCAGAAGAAAGCTTACATATTGAACCCATGAATATATACCTTGGGAGCTAAAATAAACAGACAAACAAAACGCAAAGAAAAAGAAAAAAGAGAGAGAAAATAAATCAGCCTGAAGCCATTTGAGTTTGACACAATTTGTTTCTTCTCTGATTAGAGTAGAATAAGTAAATGGAAAGTGATGTGTGTTTTGGGGGTGGGGGGAGTGAAGATCTATGACAATAAGACAACAAAAGACTTTCAGCTTTGAGTTTCTATCAAATTGAGATTTTATATCAGGGTTTTATTTTTTAACCTTATTATTTTAAAATGTGGAGTGACTTCTCTTATTTGTTTTTACTTATTAGATATCTTAAGTTTGCAGAGCCAAAGCAAATCAGAAGTTTGAGGTTGTGTAATTGATGCATCAGTTAATTTAGCAGTCAACAGGTTGATGATGAGAAAGCTGTAGATTCAGAGTATCTGGATTCTTAATTATTAATGACAGGAAAATTTTTTGATTTCTCTGACCCTATTCTCCACATCTGTTCTGTTCAAATTTCCTGCTTCCACCACAGGTTTGACAAAAGGCACAAGAATGATGGTTATGTGAAATACATTGTATAGCAGAAAGCACTAGACATATGCAAAGTAGTAGTATTATCAAAGTGTCCTAAATTTTGGCAGTGTTCTGATGCAGAATATGAATTATCCAGATAATGATTATGAAGACCCACCTGTCATTGGATATGCAGATGTTTAAAATATAGTTAATGATTCATAATATGTGGTGCTGATTAAACCTCTAATTAGGTGTTTTCTAATTTTAGTCTAATGATGACTCTTCTAGCCCTTAGGTCTTTTTGCTTTCTGTTTTTGGTTTCACCAATTTCAAAACTGACTAAAAACTACATGAAAATCAATGAAATCTTTTTAGTTTGTGTATCTTTTTAGTTTATATTGGTAGAGCGTTAGATAAATATCTCCTTCACCATTAACAGTTATAGTTATTTAAGTATAATTTGTCCATTAGAAATACAAAAGACACTGACACATGAGAATTTTTTTATACTATACTTTAAATCTAGAAATTACTGTATGTGTTAAGCTGGGATTTTTTGAATGAAAGTAGTTAGTTGCCAGATATTTTACATTGCTTCTTATCATGTCCACAAACAGGAAATGTGTCCCAATTAATTTTGCTAGGCATTTATAAATGAAAAGGAAATACAATTTGAGTTTGCCTGGTTCTATTTCTAGAATGACACAGACAACTGCTGACAGCGAAGATATGATTTAGCTTTATAAACTTCTAAAAACAACACTATTTAAAATGTCAAATTTTCCAAGAGTAATAAGAAAAGCTTACTTAGAACACATGAAGAACCTGCATGCTCTTGTCCTGCAAGAGCCCAGCTTGACCCTGGTGATAATAGCTCTAAAATTTACAAAATTGTTCATCCAAATGTTAAATGAGGTGGGCAGTATAATATTTTTACATTGACTAGGTAAATAGTTTTCACACAGGTCTTGATTTTGTAATGCAGGCCCCAGAGCTATGAAAAAATAAATCCTAATTATTTTATATAATTAAATTAATTTCATCTCATATACCTTTCACCTAATTTCTATATCAGGATAGTAGCTTTTAAAAATTCTTTTTGAAAAAAAAAAAAAAAATTCTTTTTGCAATATTAATTACAGAGGCAGTAAAAGATTCCATGGCATTTTCAATGTGTATATACTATATTTACACATTTATATCCATTATGTGTAAGGGTATTCTTAAATGAACAAAGCTTTTTGAATTCCAAAAATATACAAATTAAGATTATTTGTAGGTAGTGAAGTTTTTTTCCATGTAAATTTCAGGTAATATAGATTTTTATATTTATATTATTGAAAAATTATTCATAGCCATAAGTCTATTTTATGAGATGAGAAAAATAAAATAAATGGCAAACCATACCAACCAGTCTGCTGACACTCTCATTATAAATGTAGAGATATTTTAAAATCTACCTCCAATATTAAATGACCTTTATTTGCACAAGGTGTTAGAAATGTAGATGATCTGACATACTTGAAATGAGTTATTTTAGACTTAGTAGGTATAATTAATACACCTTGAAAAGGGAAATAGTGTTGATTAAGGAACTATTGGCATTCCTCATTAATCTTGCCTCATATCCTTTTAGTGACTCTTTATATAATGCTTTGGGCTTTTATAGGATATAGTTTATGGGAAAGGATAACGACTGCTTACCAAGCCTGTCGCCTACCAAGCCTGTCGCCACCAGTGTAATTAGTACCCCTACAGAGTATTTCCTCATTCAGGCTAACTTTTTGCCCTATTTAGATAAGGGAGCAGCATTTCCAGGTCATTTCACCATAAAGAATAAGGTCACTGCTTTAATGTTAACATTGCCAGGGCTTCCACATAATTTCTTGTATCCTGTGTTAATTCTTCCCTATTCATGGTTCAAGGGAGAGACACTATTTGCAGCCACATGCAGAGAAAAGGGACAGTGTTATCTGCTCAAGTTGTAGCTTTCCAGGGCATTGCTAAACCCTGGTGTACTGGCCCAGAGTATAGTTTGTTTCCACTCTCACAAACTTATTCTTCCACTTGAATCCATACAGGAGTGGATATTCTAAGCTGTGAAATGCACTAGCTTTGGCTGAGGAAACCACATATAATCTTCTATAATCATAAGGATCACAGAAGACATAGAAGCTCAAATTCAGCAAATAGTTCAATGGGGAAATGATTATAATAAGGAGAATGAAAAATGGAATTCATATTAGGAAAAAGCTGAAAAAATATGATAAAACATGAGAAGAGACTTGTGATTTACAACAAAGCAAAGAAGAAAATATGGAAAAAAGCCCTACATCATAAAGATGAGATAACAGAGTAGTTGAAGTAAAAAATTGGCTCATTGAGCGGGATCCTCTATCTTTTCCTACCTTGCATTGGGTACACCTGAAGCTATCAAAACAAAAATAGAACCTATTTTGTAATAACTTGCAAAGACTATTTCTATAAACCATATACTGCCTGTTAAAATCCAGTATGTTCTGAAGCTCACTGATAGAATTATAGTCATTATTTTAACTATACTCTTGCTTGTTTTCAATAGAAAATCGAAATACAAATAAGATCACTGATTCCCTTAAAATTGTAAAAGACATTAGTGTGCTGTGATCAAAATACTCAATTTACTAGTTTAGTGAAAGAATACCCTAAGTTCCTTTAGTTCTAAATGACTGTGATTAAATTACCTATGTTTTCCAGGACACACAAGCCTAAAGACAACACAGGACATGAAATCATTACTTTTCTAGCTCTGCTTGTCTTTCCTCACAAACTCCAGTCTCCTTCAAAATTCTCCTGAAATGTCTAGGAGCTCTCATGATATCAGCAGTAGGTTAGTCCTCTCTGCTAAACTATGCATTGGACGTGTCCTACTTCCTTGGTTTTGGCGCCATTTGATGATGTCTTCTTTTACTACTGTTACTACTAGAGAAATCACAGCTGCCAAAACCCATTGGATTGAGTGTGTGCAAACTCAACTCAAGAAACTAACTGAAGTAAGTTTCCTGCATATGAAAACCTATGAGCCAGGGCAAAGTTATATAAAGTAAATGGCTGCAAGGGGTTTAAGGTCTATCAGAGAAAACAGTCTTAAATAATTTTGTGAGAAACATTAGGTAAAGGCAAGAACACTACACAAAGAGGATTAACCTAATTTGGGAAGCAGGAGAGGCTTCTCAAAAAGGGAGATTTAACCTGAAACAAGAATAAATAAATCACAGATTTCTACTCCAGAGATCTGAAAAAAATAAGTACTTTGAATGGGTCCCCTTCAAAGTGCAGGAACATCATAGAGATGCTACCAAAATAATTACTTTTAAAAGATAATTGGGCTTGTAAGAAAGAATAAATCAATATTTAGATGGTGCCAGAAAACTAGAGTCAATTACCAATACCCATGCTGAGATTTGAAAACAACAACCAGTCAAACTTTAGATATAAACAAAAAGAATTGTCAAGAATCATATAATTAATGAATTGAAAACCCCATACCAGGATTAAACAGAAGATTAAGCAAAATTATGTTCTACTATTAGGAAATTATATGTTCAATATTAAAAAAAAATTACTCAAACTTCTGCAGAGGAGAATAAGAATATTAATAAATAAAATGTATGTGTGTTTGTGTCTATGTGTATATGACAGAATAAGGAAAAGCATAACATATGTATAATAAGAACCTAATAAGGTGATAATAGAGACAATGGACGAGAGTTAGCATTCAAGCTAGTTAAAAATATACCAAAGCCAATGGAAGACATGAAGCCACAGATACGAAGCAGGTAAATACCAAAAGTGACAATCAGAAGAAAATAGTATTATAAAAAGAGGGAAGACCAAAACATGAATGGCCTAAGTATCCAAAATAAAACATGAGAGAAAGTATAAAGAAATATATTTAAAATGGTAGAAGGAAGGAGAGAGCAAAGAGAACACATGCTCTGTGACTCTCAAGATTTTTATGAAGTTTCAGGATGATCTTAGCAACAAACATTAATATGAAAAAATTATTTGTAAAAATTTGTACCAGAATTCTTAAATTAATGCATAGAATATGAATATCTCCAAAAAAACCAAAAAAGTCTTTTACAGAAGAAGAATATGAATGGAAAAGCTATTCAATTTCATTAGCATTCAGAGAAATGTAAATTAAGGTGTAACAAGATATCATTTTATACCCATTGAATGGCAAAAATTAAGAAGTCTGCAAATACTAAGCATTGGTGTGAATGTGGAAAAGGGGAAAGTTTTAGACACAGCTAGTGGGAACTTAATTGGTTTAATCACTTTGGAAAACAATTTGGCATTATCTAGTAAAACTGAATATGCCCATGTTCTCTTAAGTCAGAAATTCTTCACCTAAATATAGTGTTTAAAGAGAAAGTCTTGCATGTGCATCTGGAGACATACAAATGAATGTCAGGGCAACATTATTTTATAATAACAATTAAAAACAGGGGAAATTAAGAAAATATTTATCAACAGGTTAAGGTTAAATGATTTGTAGTGAATATACCTATAGAATATTATATATCAGCAAAAATATGCAAATTAGAGGCATAAGCCACAGCATGGATTGACCTTAGAAAATAAAGCAAGTTGCAGCATAATGTTTGGCATAAATAAAATTAAATCATATACTGTTTAGGTATACCTACACATGTGAAAAACTACTTTAAAAAGCAAGAAACTGATTAAACACAAATTGCAGAATAGTTGTTTACTCTAGTGAATAAGGTAATGGAATATGGGAATGACATAGTACTGTATAGGTACTATTCTATTCTATGTTGGGTGATAGGCTCAGGAATGTGCTTTATTATTATATTTTATTTTAATTTTATTATCCTTCCTTACATTTTGTTTTTACTGGATCAATTATTGCATGATAAAAAATTATTTGGAACTAAGCACGTAAAGAGAGAAAGGATTTTATAGTAAGCACAAAGAGCATTGTAAATACTTGATGGCTGCAAATTTAGGGCCAATATGAGGAAATTGTTGATGGTGCCAGTGACATTGCTACTCATGATAGAAACTTCTGTTTATGAATTCCATGCAAGGATTTCTACAACGGCAAATATATCTGACTGAAAATCCCTGACCTATTCCACTGTCAATGTTGATGGCATGCCTAGGGTTGCCAGATAGAATTCAGGATGCCCAGTTCAATTTGAATTTGAGATGAACAACTATTTTTTAGTAAAAATATGCCCCAAATATTTCATGGGACTTACTTATACTCGGAAAAAATGCTGCTTATCTGAAATTCAAATTTAACAGGGCACTCGTATTTTTATTTGCTTAATCTAGCAGTCCTAGACATGCCTCTTCATAGCTGAGGGTACTCTCTCCTATCATTGAAGAACATGCTACTTGAAGGCCACTGATGTTTTAATCCTCTCAATATCTAAGCTCTTTTAGTCTTCACTATGTTCTGTTACAGCCTTTTTGTTTTACAATTCAGGCATTATCCATCAGCACAACGTAGAGGATGACATAGAGCATATTGTATATCACGTGACCCTTCTTCTGAGTGTCTGTGAACCAAAACCATGTGCCAGACTCTCCTCTTTGTGTAAATTCTTTTCCAGAAAGCTACCAGAGCTCCCATGTAAATAGAACCATTGAATGACTTGCCAGACAAACCCACACATGTCTGAATCCTTGAATAAATAAAGCATGAATTTAATGTAGGGCTCAAGTGAAACTGAATATTCAGTTGATAATAAGCTACAATTATTAATAGCAGTTCCACTGAGTAGACTCATCTGTAAGACTTTTAAGAAGTTGTTCTTTGTCAAGATTTAAACTGTCTTTCTGAGTTTCTAGCCATTTTCTATAGTTTGTCCTTTATATACATAGAGAATTAGATAAACAGACCAATAAAAATTGTATAACTTAAAGTTAAGTATACATTCTTATTGTAGTATGATTTTCTCTAGATATAGATGACATTTACTGTCCTATAGGCCAGTTACAATTTTTTCCAAAGTGTTCAGAAAACAAGATTTAAAAACAAAAAATAACAATAGCAAACTATGCTAAATTGACACCAAGTTAATAGTCCAGAAAATATTGGATAAAAAGACAAGATCTTGTTCTTCAATGGAATTCTGCTTTCAACTGTACTATGTCAATTTTGTGATTCTATACCTATTCAAACTTCAATATATTGATTTCTCAAGTCCTTTACTTATTTATATTTATGTTCTGCTAGTAATCAATACAAATAGGTAAAATTTATCAAGCAAAATAGAATAACCCACATGCCTAAGAAATGATGGACCTAATTGAGATTGGAAAATATAGTACTTTGTATAGTTTAAAATGTACTTGTAAATCTGTTCATTTTCTTAAGTTTCTATGCTTAAAAACTGGAGTATTGAGTAATCTCATTAGATTCTATGATTACTATATCTTTCTGGAAAATTTATTTCTATGATTTCAGAAATATGTATTTATTTCTGGATGACAAATAATTTTTTATTAGACTTGGAAGTTTTGGCCCAGAAAGGAGGGAAAAAAAACATAGAAACTATTCACACTGCATTTGTCATAGGACTTGAAGAATGACTAATCATGGGTACTAAACCATGTTTTTACTTTTGTAACCTAGAAAACAGAGGCAGAGTGTGACCATATGAACTACTAAGAGACACAAAATTTCTCTACATCAAAACCTGAATAGGAATTATCAGAATCTGTGTGCCTGATCTATCTACACTAGTCAGAAAGCTTATAAAATGTAGTTTGAAAGAATTACTAAACTGGTTGATAAGGGAAATATATTAAACATATTGGCATCTGACAAGATGTTTTCATGAGATTAAAGCTCAAGTAGGGTTGCATGATATTTCAGTTAGGTGTATTGCAAACTGATTGAATGGAGGTGTTCAAAGAATGCTGGGAAGGGAATGACTGTCAGTCTGTAATAATGTTTTACAGAGTTCTGCCCTTGAATATGTTCTGTTCACTATCGATAACATGAATGCCATGTGGCATCAATCAATGGAAGAATGACTGAATATATAGTATGATAAAATCAGTTTTTAAAATCATCTTGATAAGTAAGAATGGTGGGCCAAATCTTGTTAGATGATGTGCAATACATACTCATATCTAAAAACCCAAGTGCAGTAGAATAGTATACTATAGACTAAAAGGAAAGAAATTCAATATAAGTGTCAATTCCAGAAAAGGTTAATTATACATTACAAAACATTATAATTCTATGATCTCTTGATTGATGGAGGAGATGGACCATCTCTTATGTGCTCAAATGCTTCACAGACTGATGTGTTCAATTTTGGTAGAAGCATATAAAAATACCTACCTAGGCAACCAGAAATGTACTATAAAGGATTTGACAAAGATGAGAATATCTAGTCATGATTAAGAATTTTTAAGCTGAAGAACAAAAGCTCTTCAAACATCTGTTTTCAAATATTTGAAGCATTATGATACAAAAGAACTACTTTTTTTTTTTTTTTTTTTTAGTGAGTAGAACTAGGGCCAAAATGGAAATCTGCATTTAGACAGATTTTCATTCAATGTAAGGAAAAGTTTAAAATCTAATTGGCTAATCTGTATTTGGTTATCCATGTTTAAATGATTATTTGGGATGTTGTAGAGATTTCAGATACTGAATGATAAAATGGGCTAGATGACATTTAAAATCTCTTTGAGTCCTGACTTAATAATGCTAGAGTCATTATTGAACTAGGTTTCAAATTCGTCTTTATCTTGATCTTATCTTTCAGCACTATTTTTTCAGTATTTTATATTTTTGAACACTCACTGTGGTATTTTAGATATTCCAAGGCATTTCCAAATTCACATGGATATCAGATCTTTAGCTGTATGTGATTCTGCTCTAATAAGTATGTTGATAAAGGGAAACATAACTTTTTTGTCACCTAAATGGTACTTTTATTAAGGACCATGCCATGTGTATATATCATAGTTAATGACAGAATATCCCAGGAAACAATAGACCAAGACTGAGAACAGAAGACCTTGAATGAAAATGAACATGAAAGCAAAGTAAAAAGATGACCAGTGAAACTGAAAGAGTGATAAGAGTAAAAAAACCCCACAAAAAATTTCACCACCAACAAATGAGTGCCATTAAAGAAAACACTATCAAAGAGGAAGAGGGGAGTAACATTGAAAATGGAAAAAACAATCCAAAGGGAGAAAATATGGCATGAAAGGTAAATGAAGCTCACATCAAGTGACTGGAGCATGTCCAAAAACAACTGGAAATGGGAGAGTGACGAAATTCAGTAAGTTACCTTGGAATTTGCATTAAAATTAAACTAGTCACCATAAAAGGAAAGAATTTTAACAGGGCAGATTAACCCAGACAATGGAAAGGAACAGATAACAGAATCTCCAAAGACATGTGAAAGAGATAACACGTCCACAAACAAAGGCAAGCTGCACAATACATGAAAAGGAAAGGCCAGTACATAGGCAAAGAGAAGGAAAAACAGGGTTGGGTACAAAAAGGGCACTGTGAGAACAGTGGGCACTGTGATAATAAAGAAAAGGGGAGGAAGATTGAGCTGGAAAGAGGTTGAGGGAATTAATGAGATAGCAAATGTTTATCAAGAATACAAAGTAAAATATCTGAGCGAATGAATCTTTCTATCTCTCTCTCTCTCTCTCTCTCTCACACACACACACACACACACACTTGAACCATTTAACATTCCATTTAAACTGCATTCTGAATTCTGAATTATCACCAGTTACCTAGATAAGATAGACAAATAAAACCATCTTCTCACTATAGTTAAGTCAAGTTCCATTGTGAGACCTTAAATTTGGAGAATGATTCTAACCCCTCAAGCCAGTTTGACTACTATAAATGAATGAAATCTTTCCATCAATTATTAGAACAAGTCTATAATTACTACTCTGTTTTTGTCAGCATGGACTTCTACAGAAATGTTGAAACACAAAGTGAATGTTTAGAAAAATGTGTGATGGAACTTTTAATGTCTTTATAATATAGAATGAATGTCTTTTTCTGCTTATAACTCTGTCACAGTGTTCTAGACAAACTAACTGAACACTTATACTTTATTACTTAAGCCCCCTATTAGATAACATATATATAAACATCAACAAACAGAATTATAACATGCCTTAGTCATGAACTTAATAATATTGGTAAAAGTGTGAGAAAATAGGCATTTGTACACACTGCAGGAAGAAAATAATTGATACAGATTTCTGGAGGACAATTTAGCAATATGAATTAAAAAATTACAAAAGCTTAAATTGTCCAACATATCAATCTCCCTTTTGGGAATTTATGCATAAAATAATCAGTTAAGTCTACAGAAACACGTCTAAGGGATATTCTTTATATGGCAATATATTATATTGCCCATATAATGAAAATATGTAATTGTCAATCAAAAGGGGATAAGTTCAATAAATCATGTTATATTTTAACTGAAATAGTATACAGCCTTTCAAAGCGATGGAACTGAAGCAAAATAACTGCCATAGGGTAATGTCTATGATAATATATTGGGAGAAAAATGTATGCTACAAAACAGTTTTATAAAATATTCAATTTTTTCTTTGTGGTTAAAGATTATATTGAATCTATATACAAAGGAAATGTCTGGAAGACAAGGTACCCATGCTAACAGTAAACTTTTAAGTATTTCCTGACCTCTTAAAAATGGTTATCATACTTCTGTAATCAGGAAAAATATTTTTGTCATATATATTTTATAAAATATGAAAATGTCATTATAGCTTGGTTTGTTTTGACAGAGGAAGTAAATAATTTGAAGAGGGATACATGACATTTTAGATCAATTCTAAAATGGGAATCTAGGACTAACATGTGTTTTTAACTTTATAATGAGGGATATGAGTTAGAGTTAAAGAAGAACACATTCTGAAAGCATTAATGAGACCATATTCTCAGTGGCTTACAAAAAGCCACATTTTATAGAGTGTAGTAAGGATGAACTGGGTACACATGGATACTATTTTAACTGTGTTTCAATAAATGCTTAGAAATAAAGCTGGGAAAACTCTGTCAGAAACTATTAGTGGTTTCACTAATGCAAATGTTGAAAACTTATTCCAGATGTTAGGACAGGTTGAATACATTATCAGATTCCCTTACCCAAATTGTTGAGATATTTACTTTTATATTCCAATGTCCATCATCCTACCTTAGCTAATGTTCTAACTGCTATTATCATTATTAACTTTTCAAATTATAATTCACTTTTAAAATCAAATAATTGTGATCATAATATTTGGTTATAGCAAAATATATACATATAAAGATGTAACTTTCATTCAGTGAAGTTGTAATTTGTAAACGATCTCTGAGATGACTGTCATATTCTCTTCTACTCAAACTTTAGAAGATCCTCACTTAGTTGAAGTTACAGGCAAAGTAAAAGAAATGTCCTAGACCATTTATGAAAGATTTATTTTGAATTTGACTAAAATGAGCTCTGTTAAATTATGAAATGATTTCCTCCTTCATTGAGAGTGTCCTAGAAGGTTTTATTTCAGTTTTCAAAAAAGGAGACTTTTATTCCAATTATATGAAAAGGGGGTGCAGATTATTTTTAAATGTGTAGATAGTAGCACATGATGGAAGCATTTATAGCTTTCCTGCTTTTTATAAAGACTTATTTTTCTTATACTTACAAGTGGAAAAAATATTATGATCTTTCATTTAAGTAGGTATAAATAAATGTTGAATGTCTAAGCACCAAAAAGAATTGATCCAGGCTATATTGTTCTCGGAAAATGGGATCTATAGGGTAGCAAAAATATTAAAGATTACTTAGCATATTAGCAGAAGAATGAAAATGTTGGAAGTAGACAAAAAGGGCAAATTATTAAAATAAATAGGGAGACAGATTAGAGAAACAAGAAATAATATAAGCATAAGAGTCCCTAATTCTAACTGAACAGAATTAAAGAAGCCTTTCTGGACTCCATTTATAAGAGGTAGGGACCTAAGACAAAATCCACTCTGAGTTAATAATTTTCCCCTTTGGTCTCTTTAAACAGTACCAACTCTATAAACGAGTTTTCTTTCTTATCTTTGATTATTAATCTTTGACATTTTCATTACTTAACATGGAAGATCTAGTGGTTTTGGTCTTCATCTGATCTTGGAGAGGGAAAACACAAACAACATTCTTGATGCCAAGATGTCAAGTTATACATAGCTTCCTCAATTTTCAGTGTTCACTTTTGGGCATTGGACATACTGTACTGAGAAACATAGTGTTTGTAGACACAGTATAAGTCAAGGCCTCAAGGTCTGAACTGGGGGCTAGGTCATACTTTTTTCTGTGTGCACATGTGTGTATATGTGTATATGGGTGTGTATGGGTGCCTGTGTCAGTGTGGTTTTCTGTGATTTGAGTTGCCCTGGTATGAAAGAGGGTTGTCCCAAAGAGAAAATTATAATTTGTTGAAATGAGAAACAGTTTTTTTGTCCTTCATGACTTTATTATTCTTGTTTAAAATCTCCTTCTACCCAAGTTTGAATTGTTCACAGCGCTGCTCCATATTCATGGCATTAATTAATATAAACAAACTCTCCTACAATTCTGACTCTGTCATTCCTACATCATCCTATATCGCCAAGTACCATGGCTGCCAAAAAGAAAGGCCCTTGTATTCCTAGAATGCCATTTAAACTATACAGCTGCTCTGAGGGAGATATTAGCATTTATTCTTGTCTTTAGCAAAATGAGGATTAAAGGGATCAAGTTCTTGCCTGAAGTGTTAAGGGCAGAACCAGGATGGGTGATAACAAAATGGTGACAGTTTGTGAGTATTCTCCTTAGCAACTAACCAAATCAGAATAAAGTACTCTATGCACCAATTATAGCCAATGTGAATAAAGAGCCTATGGTCTAGGTTTCTTAATTCAAATTAAATCAGAATCATAGGGAATTAAGAATACAGGGTCATTAGAGATCATCAGCTCAAGCCACTTTTCTCTTTTACAGACGATGAAGCTGCAGTCTAGAAATCTTAAGTCACTCTCTAAGAGGTAATTTCCAAGGCCAGAAAGTGGCAAAGCTAAGAGCTTAAGTCAGACACTGTGCTTTTAGGTCGCTGTCCATTTTATGATGCCCATTTGCTTTTCTAAGCCAAGGGGATGTAATTCTTAGTCATCCAGCAGGTGGAGTTAGGTCACTTAATCTCCACAAGTCATAAAGAAAATGCTGAGAGGATACAGATCAAGTGCATAGCAGCCAGCTGGCCTACACAGAAATGTCAGCGTTTCCATATCAGAAAAGTTTAAATTGTTCTGTTTCTTCTTTCTTATACTGATTGAAAATCTATAATAACTTTGATCATTAGCACTAAAATATATTTTTTGAAGGTTCTAAATCAGCCCATATCTGGTTACTCTGTTATAGTACAGAGAAAGAGGGGGATTTCTTGTCTCTGATAATTCCTGAATTCTTCCTTTTTTTACTTTTTCTTTTTTTCTGAGAATCCACTATGTATCTACTTAGAAAATAATGTCACCATAGATCCACAGAACCAGGGATATATGAATATAAATGGAATCATACTAGCTTATAAGACAGAAGCAAACCCAAACCTAGCATTCATTCCTGTCACAAATCAATACATATCTCCCATGTGGAGCCCAAAGCAGCCCAGAGCTTCAGCGACCAATCCACACAAATGCCATTTATGTAAGAAGTGTGTGCCAGGGTGAAATCGAGGGGTGTGCACATGGTGGTGTTGGTGGCTGGGGGTTAGATGTTTGAAGATGAAGAATATGCTAGAACATATGTGCATTATGGAGTAAATGCCATATAGGTTCCTGGTAAGAGTCATGGGTCAAATTCTATAAACAACTCTAAGAGAAAAAGAGTGTCTCCCCATTTTTTCTTAAAAAGCAAGTAACAAAATCCCCATGGGTTAAAGATTTCTAATTAAGGCCCTGCTTATCTTGAGGTTACTGTACAGGATGATGTGTAAAATATGCTCATGGGACCTAAAGACTCATCTGCTACAGGCCTGGAGAGAGAAAAGAAAGAAAAGGGATTTAGTTATAGAAGACAGAAAATCTCTGTTTTAATGCCTCTAGCTGCTTTCTTTGTAACACATAATAATGGCTTTTCCTGTTTTTCTCACTGGGGAGGGGGGAAATAAAGTTAATGTATCATCTTCCCATCAGGCATATTAAATCAAATCCTTTTATTCTGAACTTTCATTCCTCAAATGTGTGGAGCTTGGGGTTAGATGTATACCATAGGGAGGCAGTGAGGAGGGAGGAAATAATTATTGTATTACACAAAATTTTTTTTACACACATATATTTCTGTATACGTAAGATATGTAGTGTATATTTGGCCCAAAATGCATTTTTCCAGTATCATTCATTCTTAAGTCTAAAGCATTTCATTTACCTAGTGGGGATTCAAGATTCTCCCAGGTTCATTGGACCAGGAGTTGGTTTTTCAACATGTGCCTAATGAAGGAACTCAGTGATATGGACAAGCATAACCGACAGGACTATAACGGCATCTGGGAGAAAACTAAACTGCAAAGACAGCCTCAGTAATATGGGTTCTCATGAAGAAAAAGCACAAAAAATTCGAATACCAATACTTTAAAAGACATAAGAGATGATTTGATTGTGTTCTTTTCTATCTTAATCTTTACACATAGGTAGCCTTTATACACAGCTGTTTAATATTTATAGCAATTCAAATAAAGAAATAAAACCAGAATGAACATAAAAATTGAACAGAAATAGGAGAGGCATTTGGTTATGTTTCAACAGTTTAAATAGAATTTAAGCAAGAATTGTTAATAAATGTTCTTGTCAGCACATTCTTCTGAAGCCTCTTGGCACAGATTTTCCCCTTTCTCTTCCGACTCCCTCCTATCAGATAGTTTCTTTCTTGTTACGTAAAAGCAACTATTCCCTAGAGCCTTTTCTTTCTTCCATTGCACATTTGATGGTAAGAATTTTTTTTTTCCCAAGAGACTCCCTTGAAGCCTTATTTAATTCACCTTCTAGGTACATGACATGTGTTCCACCTTTAGCAGGCTTTCATAATACTCTTAGCTGTGAAAAGCCATATTCAATAAACTATGTTTAGGAAGCAAATAGATTAACTAAATGTCCTGCAAAGGACACTAAAGGACATACAAAGACAACATTAGGATGAAAATGAAAAATGAATCTTTCCATTCCAGGCAAGATTATGATCTTAATCAAATGGAATTTGGTACATTCTGTACCCAATGGAAGACTCTGGGATTTGGAACAGCATACTTAATGTTAACCTTCATTTAATAAAAATCAGGCAACCTGGAAAGTGGGAAATAGGGGTGGCATTTTGCACAATTTCACCTGTTGTGTTAGAGGGCAGAGTTTTCAATCAACAGGTGTGGTCTTTTTGGTTTGTTCTTACAAGAATTTCTGGCTGCTGTCCAGGTGACTCATAAGCTGCACCTGTCAGACACCAAAGCTTCCATCTACCTCTCAGAGAGAGTAAGAATATTTTGGCTCTTTTATTCTTTTATGAGTTTCAATTAAAAATGTTTGTTTTATCCACAAAGAGCCTCAGACTTCTTTCAGAGAACAAACTTATTACCAGTCTCAGAACTTGCAAAACCTGCTGTTGGGTCTGGAACACACCACAAGCTGACCTATCAGCTTCCCCCCCCTCCCTGTACCCACCCACTTTCAACCTGTTTCCAATATACACCCAACCCTCTCATGGAGATTTGGCAGCGACTTGCTTTATATATTGCTGTACTTCAAACAGAGCAAAACAATAAACAAAGAATCTCTTTTTTCTGCACATAACTGTCAATGGGGAAAATCATTCCCCAAGAGACAAACCCCAAAACCATAGGTAAAGAAGGTAGAATAAAGAGAACAGATTACTGCTTAAAAGCCCACACTCTCTACCACAGTTAAACTTCCCCTTCTCTTTCTGAGTAACTTCATTTCTTATTGAAGCCTTTCTTTGGTCAGTTTTCCCATGGAAGTCCAAAGAAGCTGTGATCAGACATTGAAGAAGAGATGCTATATGGTATAAAGAATAAAAGGGACAATTAAAAAATTCATTTCTATGAGTAAAAATCCTTAATTTTGCCTTTAATGCATGATCTCAAAGAAACCATCCAGAATTTCACAGAGAACAGATGCCCAACATGTTTTGTAGCTCATTTTCCAGTCCCAAACCGATCAATAAGAGTGGGGTTTATTCTTACAGCCCTTGGACAGGGTTGATCAGTACATTTTTTTTCCTCCTGGTGATTCCATCTTATAAAACTTCTCTAGCTTCTGACAAGTGTTCTGAATTCAACTGGATAGCAGCTTCAGGCAAATTCATCTGTCATAGACGCTGAAAGACATTTTTGGGTCTTATCTTCAATAAAATATGATGGCACCATGTCAAGTTTTCTGGCTTTTGCCTTCAAGTCCCTACCTTTTGTCATACTCTGATTTGGGCAGGTGAGTGATTTCACAAGATTTAAGTCTACCATTTTCTTGTTTTGAGGGTCAGGTAACAAGCCATGCAATTATCTCCCCAGCAAACTTAGTAATTATAACCAAGCAATGTAAAGGATTTATTTAGATAACATGTTTCATCTGGAGAAGGAAAAGTCCCAAGAACTTTGTAGATGGTGTCAGACCTTGTGTTTATATATCATATTAAATGAGTGGAAAGCTGTAATTAGTGTTATTACTGGTCATGTAATTGATCTGTGTCACTTAGGCTTATTTTGAAATCATGGTACACTAATGACCTTTATATTGGAGATTTAAATTCAATGTATTCTTCAAATTAGGAGCAGGGCGTTCATTCAATTCCAGGCACAGAAAGCTTTTCTATGCATCGTCTGGACATTTCAAGTCTGTGAGGTCATTTCAGACAATAGCAGGTCTTTCTTTTCTGAACAGAAATAGTTTCGTAAAAGTCAAGTGACATATCAAAAAGAAAAGGTATCTGTATCTTTGAAAATGTCAAGGAAAATCTAATTAATCATTTCTTCTGATCAGTTTAAGAGAGGGGTGATCATACCTGGGCCATTAAGAAATGCCTTCCACAAATTAAAATATACCCATTTAGTTAAAGCATGATTCTGTACTTGCTAAATATTAATGGCAAAGTTAAACTGAGTGCATTTTTATAATAAAAGTTTAATGAATGGGCTGGGGAAACATGGAGGTGTGGGAAGGTTGAGAGCTCTGGAGAGAAAAAGTAACGCTGGGAGAGGTGAATGGAGAAAGAAGTTAATAAGAGCATGCACAGCAACACCTGTTATATACTCTGCCACAATTATAAAATTAAAATCAGAAACTTATACACTTTTCTGTGCTTTTATTACACTTATTTTGAAAACATGGGTTTAATTTTTCCAAACATAGTTCTCTACTTATCCATAAGAGAATACACTGTGATCACGTATCGTCTGTGTACATTATTTTACTCTGCTCCAATTGATAAATTAACAAGAAAATGAGAATTTTATCATGGTTTAAAAATATTGATTATGCCTAATATTTTCCTTTTCAAGAGCATGAAAAGTTTTTCCAAACATATAAAAATATAACATCAGATAACAGGAGTCTTTCATGGATTAAGAAAACACTTCAATATTATAGATTATCTTTATAATTGTAATTGCCTATTATCACCTCTCCTCTCATATCTGAGCCTGTTAGGTCATGCTCATTTGTGTAGCTGAATTATAACATGTAACGTCTTCCCATCCAACATTCTTGTCTAGCTCAGAGAGCCCTTGCTTCCCTAGTGTCTCAATAAAATCTTATTTGTCTCATCTAATGAAAGGATGTCAAGCCAGAACCCTCAAGCAAAATGTGGAGTTCTTTCTGATCTCTAGATATTTCAGTACAGTAATTCTTTTAGTAAAGACAGAAAGAAAATGATGTTTCTCTTCTCTATTCCTGTTTTTGCTTTACTGCTGATCAAAAACAGGAAGCTGTGAGACTAGGAATGCCTTGGTAGACTGGATTGATGATGAAGGCTTTCCTGTTGTTTTTGGTTATGAGAGTTTGGAGCTCAAGGTCTATGGAAGCAATATCATCATCATCATCATCATATTTTACACACTAACAATACATACACACATAATATAATGATATTTTACATCTAAAAGTTTCTGATTGAATTTGTGTAAAGGTGCTTGATGGCAAATTCATCAACTTATCAATAAATAGTTCATCTCTACATGTCCTAATAGTCTCTTTATTTTAAGACATAATAGAGCAATATTATAAAAAGAAAGAAAAGCAGGGGAAAGAAAAAAGGACATTTCTTCCTAGAGCTAATTGTAGTCTTCCTCAGTTACTTGTCATTTGTAAAATTATGTTAAAAATATGTTTATTGCTAATTGGGGCCCTGCGATACATAAACTCAGCTTTTATGTTCTCTTGTCCCCTAGTAGCCAAGGATTTACCTCACACTAAAAGTTCCTGCTGAGTTTACTCCTGGGAATTTTGGCCAAGATATGCATCATGGTGATACTACCAGTTAGGAGGCCAACTATCAAAAATGATAGAATGCTACCCATTTCTCTCCAAGGGAGTAAAAGAAAGAAAAAGTGATGACCTGTGATAACCTCTTAATACCAACAGTTTATTCTCTGTGAGTTTCCTTCATTCTAATCATGACATAAATCTCTTCAAGGTGGGAAACTCTTTGAGGGGAGAAGAGAGGGAACAAAATCCTTCTTGTTTCCACACTTGCATTCTTCGATGAAACCTGTTGCCTTTTCACATAAGGGGAGTCCTGGAAACATTTCCTGCCACACAGCCTGGTCATTGCCAGCTGCCTTGTAGCTGTGCTTGATGCCATCAGACCTGCTCTTCCCTTTTTTTTTTTTACTGCCATATACATTCATAATGGCCATGGCAGTGAACAGTTGAACAAAATAAGACTCATTAACAAGGTAAGTTACTGGTTTTTTCAATTATATCAGTAAATTAAAAGATTATTTGTCAGTGTTCCATTAGATTAGAATTAATACATAAATAACACAGTGAACTTAGATAGATGATAGATAGATAGATAGAAACATAAGCCAAGGTAGATATCTTGTGTTAATGTGCACAATTACTCAAGCATCAAGCTCTGCTAAATGCAGGAGATACAAGAAAAAAATGACAATGAAGACTGCCTCTTTAAGAACTGCAAGTCAACTCAATGAATACTTTTGAACCCTTTAGGAAAGCGTAATTATATCACTGGCAATGCAGTTATCTCCTCAAAACTTCAGATCTCAGTAGAGCAGAAGTCAAATCAAATTTTATATCAAATTCCCTTGATTTTTATTTTCTGTAGAAATGTTCTTTCAGTAAGACTTTCCTTTGATAATTTGACAAAGTTCTGGAATCTATAAACATTGAAATAGCAATTCTCTGGCCAAAACGTTGAATAATGTAACAGGTTTTATTTGCTGCCTCTTCATCCAATTCCTCCCTCTCCATCTTTCACTTGTTCCTACTGCTATCTTCTTGAATACCAGATCCCCCACTTTCATAACTAGTACCCACCCCATTCATCCCTTGAAATCCTATGACAGGAAAACTTCATCTTTGGCCTGTTCTAAAATCATGTGTTAAAAGAGTTACAAATTCCTGATTAAATTAAGTAGTAAGGAAGAGAGAGTCATTTGTCAATTTCCTTACCCATAGACATTGTTACAATTAATAAAATAATTTACTTTGGAAGGCTTCTAATGCCTCAATTTGGTTCCATCTGACAAATGAGCTTATTGATTGTCTAATAAAAATTGAAGAAAATAAAGAACAAACAACAAGCAGAAAGCATTAAAACCATAATAATTTTTCTCTTTTGTTATTTCTGTTCTGATGTTTCAGAGTGCTGTAGGTATATATTTGATAAGTGAATAGAAAACAGATCAAAGATGTACCCATTACATTTGGGTAATTCCATTAATTGACCACCTTTTGAGAATAGTGCTGGCTACTCTTCTTGGTAAGCTTCTAGGTCGCTCTCCTGGACTTGGGCAAAGAATGACAGAGAAGTAGGAAACCATGGATTTACTCTGAAATCTAAAACCTAAAGCTCAGAGCAAGGCAGTAGGAAATCAAAGGGCGTATTAAATTTACCACTGACCAAAGTGACCACAATAATAATCCATGAGAAAGAGAGCAAGTTAAACCAAATACAGAAACAAAATTTAGAAGGGAGGGACTCGGAACTTCAGGAGATTTATACGAACTTGTTTTTATTTTGTCTCTATATTTGTCTAATCTTTGAAACTTTACCTTTCTTAACCTCTAGCTTAGTCAGGAGGAATCTGGATCACTTGCTGTTAGTTGTGTTTGGACTATGTATCTTAGATCTCAGAGCTGAGTTTTCACTGTTATGAATTTTGTTAAAAGTATGGGCTTTGATGGTAGACAGACATCTTAGAGACTTGTTTCTCCACATACTGTGCAACCTAGACAATTTAGTTAACATTTTGAAATCTTGGTTTCATCCTCTGTGATATAGAAATAATAACAATAGCACCTGCCTCACAGGATCATTATAAGGAATACATCTGATAATCACTCATTCTTACATTCAATAAATATTTATTGAATGCAGAAGTTATACAAGACATTGTTTTAGGCACTATGAGCCCAGTGAACAAAACAAGATCCTCACCTTTTTAGTATTTACATTTTAGTGGGTGAAAGAGAAAATAAAACAATAAATATAAATAAACATAATATCAAGTCATAAGAGACAAATATTTGAATGCAAGTAGTGCATTTAGGAGGCAATACCAGGAAATATTCTTAAGCAAGTAGGAAAATGAACTGCAAAGGAAAAGCAGCCAACAAAGTGTGTGTTGTCAAGTAAGTCACCACCCTGGGTAACTAGAGGATAATTCCTCTGGGAAACTAAGGGTGTCAGTGAAGAACATTATGTCTCAAGAACAATCCCACATAGGACTCTAGAGAGCTGGAGTATTTTTACATCAATTCCATCAGTCATTGTTTGGGGATGCTGAGGGTAGGCTGTGGGATGGGTTAATTTCTTTGATAATTATGACCTGCTGTGCTCATGGGCAATTCAAAAGGACAGAGAAAGGAAATCAAGAGAAATGGAGGCTGCAATGGGGGTAGAAGGTGTTGTTTTGGATAGGAGGAGAAAGAAAGGACTATATGAGGAAGTGGCATTTGAGCAGTAGCCCGAATAAAGTAAAGAGGTGACTCAAGTAAAATCTTGGGAGGAACCAGGCAGAGAAAACAGAAAATTCTAAGGTCTTGGGGTGAGATCATGTTTGATATATATGTGACACAGTAGTAATGCCAAAATGTCTAGAACACAGCTATTGGTAAAGATGCTATTGAGAAGGTAATAGGAAATGGGATATGTAAGATATTGTAGGTCATGATGAGGGCTATAAGATTTGTTCTAACCCATAGAAAGTTTCTGAAAGATTTTTAAATAGGTGAATAGTATGATCTAATATTTTTAAAAGATTGCTCTGGTTAACACTTTATGAAGGTAGACCATTAGGGAGTTAGTTAGAATAAAAACATCAAAACCAGTTAAGAGATTCTTATTTGTATTAGGACAGAGGTTATCAAACTTTTAAAACTTTGTCTGAAAAATTATTTAAAGTCTCAGAGTTTTTGTTTGTGTGGGTTTTATCTTTCTACCACATTAAAAATCCAGACTGAAAAAATTTTTAAACCTTTATTGAGATTTAATTCACATACCACAAAATTCACCCATTTAAAGTATACAGTTAAGTGGGTTTTGAATATTCAGAGTTCTGCAGTCATTACACCTAATTTAAAAATATTTTCATTACCCTCAAAATAAACTTGTAGCCATTATCAGTCACTTCTTATCCCTCCCACCCAACTCGAGGCAACCACTAAACTAGTTTTTATCTTTACATATCTGGCTATTCTGGATATCTGAATATTTTATATAAATTGGATCTTGCAATATGTGATCTTCTGTAATTGGCTTCTTTCACTTAAAATGTTTCAAGTTTCAACCATGCTGTAGCATGTACCATTACCTTATTCTTTTTATTGCTAAATAATAGTCCATTGTATGGATATACTGCATTTAGTGTATCCGTTCATCAGTCGATGGACACTTGGGTTGTTTCCACCTTTGGCTGTCATAAATAATGCTGCTATGAACATTTGTGTACATATTTTTGTATTTTCATATGTTTTTATTTCTCTTGGGTATGAAACTAGGAGTATAATTTCTGGGTCATATGATAACTCTAATTTTGACCTTTGAGGAAATGTCCGACACCTTTCCTTATAATTCAAAACTGAGAAATTTTAGAAATACAATAATACACAAACACATATTCCATTAACTGTAAAAGCAATAACTTTATATTTTCCACACAGCCTCTGGAAAACTCCACTATAAAACTGTGAGAGAAAAAGCATGATTAAGAAATATAGCATCTCAGTACAATTGTGAAAATAATATGTAAAGGATATAATGATTATTTTACATGTGGAACATGGGGAGTAAAATATGATTGGAGTCAGTTTAGAGGCAGAGATATTACAATTGTGATACATATTGTATAATTAAGAGTAATGATGAGAAGAGCATAAGATTCCTGAGATGTTAAGAAGGCAGATGGATTGCAGGATAGGGAGGATATGTAAATTTGGAATCCATTAGCAAATGTATGTTATTTAAGTCATGGGAAAAAATATTACCTAGGGAGTGAGTATAGACTGAAAGGACAAAAGTCCAAGGACTGAGCCTTGTAACATTGCGATTTAGGGAAATGATGAGGCTGTATATCCAGAGAGTTAAAAGCACTAACCAATGAGACTTGAGGAAAATTAGGTGAAGGTGGAGTCTTAGAAGTCAGTTGAACAAAGAGCTTCAAAGAGTTACCGACTGTGTTAAATGTAATTGAAAAGTTGAGTAAGAGAATTGATGATGAGCTTTTTTGCCACATAGAGATCATGAGTGACCTTGGGTGGTTTCAACAGTGTGGTGATGAAAGCTTGAATGATGTGGTTTCAAGAGAAAAGGGAGCTGGGTAGTGACTGAACACACCTTCCATAAGTTTTGCTCCAAAGGGAAGCAGAGAAATGGAGTATAACCTAGAAGGGTAATGGTTAAGAAAGTTTTTTATTTTTCATTTGCTTTTTTTAATTAAAGAGATTACTTCATGATTTTATAATGAAGGAAATGATAGAATCTAGCAACAATAATTGAATGAATTAAAACAAGGGATAATAACTGAAGCAAGTCCTTGAAAAATAAAAGGAGATGGGATCCAGGGCACAAATACAAAGGTTAATGTTAGATTGGAACAGTGACAGACAAGTCCCTGTCATCCAAAATAAAAATCAGGAAGATGTAGTGTATAGGCATAAATGGAAGGAAGTTAGTAGATCTGATGGTTAATTCTGATTGCTTCCATTTTCTTATTAATATAAGGAACAAGATCTTCAGTTATGAGTCAGAGGGGAAAGGATATGTTAAAAGTCTGAGGCAGGAGGTTATGTGAAATACTCAGGGAATGGGAGAATGAATGTACTCAGGAAATACAGTAGGTTTGCAATCAACCGAAGTAAGCTGTTAAGCCCAAGCTCTGGCACATGACAAGGACTCAATACCTGTGAGCAGTTTATCATTACCTAAACCGACATTTTTTGCAGCCACTTCTGATATGTACCTCCCATTCATATTAGACATCCATTCAACCACATGCTTTTGTGGCTTGGCTTACACATGTCTTCAAAGCTGAATGGCCTTTTCTCCTTTTCATTCACCTGCTGAATCCTTACACTTTCTTCAAGTTGCAACTCAAAATCCCTCCACAGTGAAATCCTCTGTTCCCTCTTAGCAACAATTAATTTTTATTTTCTTTTCATTTTCTGTTGAAGGCAAAGTGAAATTCATTAATATAAATCATTTCGTAGCAATAGTTTGCTTAAAATCCATAGATCATAAAATTTGCTTAAAATCCATAGATCGTAAAATTGATTCCAAGTTTCTCTCACCTATCTACAAAGGTCCTACGTGGTCCCTTTCTTTTATACATTTCTCCTCCTTCCTCACTGATTATTTTTCTGTCCTCCAGACAGACAGAACTCCTTCTTGCCTTAGGAACTGTGTATTTGATGTCCCCTTTACTTGGGACATCCTCTCGCCAGGTCTTTGTGTATAAAACACTTTCTCATTATTCAGGCTTCATTTCAAATATCCCTTTTTACTTTTCTTCAGAGACATTCTCCCTGACTATCCTATCAAGAGTTGCTTAGTAAGTCACTTGTTATGAAGTTATTCCTATTTTTTGACAATTATTTGTTTATGGTCTATCTACCCTACGAGTATGTAAGCTTCATAACGGTAGATAGTATTAATATATCTATCTTGTTCACAGACATACACAAAGGGCACAGAACAGTGCCTGGGTAAGAAGAGGAATCAATAAATACTTGTTTAAAGATGACAATTTCATGAACAAGTGCTTAATTTGCTTTATATACCTACATACTATGAGCAAGTTTTTGCTAGTAGTAATAGGTACTACTAAGCATAATAAATCTTTCCTCCTTTACAGTAGGTGAACATTAGCACAGTCTCTAGCACACCAGCAGTCACCTCTGGACTGAAGTTTTTTTGAAGATAACAATGAAATTTGAACTGCAAGAGAGAAATTCCACTGCAAGCTTTTCGATTTTATCTCAATGTAATGCTAGTAGGATAGTCATTCTAGGAAAGAACCTCAAATATCTTAGCAATTCAGACTTCTTGACATAAAAAAACACTCTGGTGGGGGGACCACCTCCAGGGATGCTGAGCCTCCATACAGACTCTCTATTGTTCTGAATCAGGAAACTAATAGCATCTACTGACATTTTCCATCTATCACCTTCCAGGATCAGTGCCCACAGTTTTCTCTTAGGAATTCCCAGGACAAGATTTAGAAACTGCTTCTAGTCTTGACTATCTCTCCTGTGTACTGTCAACACAATAATCTTAATGGATATAAACACAATTACTCCTGGAAGCCAACAGGGTCTGTCTCAACTCCCTTTCTGGCTCCAGGCCCAAAAAGTTCACAGTACTGACCTCAGACTCGGTGTGTCACCTGACTTCACCTTTTCTTCTTTGATTTTCTGAGGAAAAGTCTATTTATCTCTAAATATATTTAATTTTCACAGCCTCATCATTTGGAACACCTGGCTGACTATTACAAAATCCACAGTGTGAGGTACAAGGGGGTATTTGGCTATAAGATACCTGTTTTCTTTCCTTTCTCTCATTCCCCTTCCCTTCCTTTCTCACATATTTATTCAGCCCCTATTATGTAGTAGAAGAGCAATAAACATTTATGACAGAGAGATGATTATGTGAGAGTCTTGCTTCTCAGTTTACGGTTAAAAGAGAAGAGAAATATGAACAGACAAAAATAAACAATATCATATTTTCTCCAACAGCAATATGAATAGGGGCTTAGGGAGGACTAACTGCCTAAAAAAAAAGGCTTCAGAGACAAGGTTGCATTTGAGCTGGGTGTGAACATGGTATGCCTTTGACTTGCTTTCCTAATTGATAAACAGGGTTCACGGAGCTGCTCAGAAGGATCCTCAACCTTCAACTGCATTTCAGGTATACAAATTGCTTTGCAAGAACTTATAACTGAGCACTTGATACATCTTTGTAGGGGAATGAATAGGAATTCATCTTCCAGCAAATGATCCGAATCCTGAGGTGACATCTTATCCAACTAGAAGTAAAACAGTCAATGTGACTTGAGCATAGTCCCTTCCTGTGATGCATGACTTTGAAAAAGGTAGGGCCTGGATTGTGAGATTCCTTGTATGCCATGCTGAGCAATTTGGAATTTCTCCTTTAAAAAGTATAAAGCTAACAGATCTTTAATTAGGTTGTTTTTCAGTTGTTCCTTTGGTAATGGGTGGCCAATGTCAAAACTTGTTTTGTCACTAATTGGTGATATCAGTAGATGTCTGGCACATATTAGGAACTCAATATGCAAATATTTGTTCAATTAATAAACAATCACATATTTACGTACCACCTCTTATTAGCCAAATGTTTGTTTTGAGCTTTGTCTTTTATTTTATAAATTTAGCTTTGTTCACTGCTCTAAATCAAGATTTCTAAAACGCATTTCTTTTAATATCTCCCAACATGGTAAGTAATGTGAACCTCATTTTTCAGGCTTAGTAAACATTATACAATACTATTATTAATGACAAATATTTTAAATGTATATTGTACAATATACAAAATATAAAATATTCAAAATATTTTTATAGTCTTTATATAATTTTATCCTTACATTATCCTATGGTATTACTATTCCTATTTTACCAGGGAGGAAAGAGGTTAAGTCATAAACCAAGTCATAGAGCTAGTCAATGGCTAAGACAGGCTAGAATCAAAGTCTCAACTCATAGAAATTTGTTGATTAACTTGACTTTATACTTTATCCAGAATCATTACACTTTCAAGAAACTGAATGTGATAGAAAAAAGAATTTACTTTGCAAGATCACTTGACCTTCAGAGAGGGGTGGTCTAGGCCAGTGGATCTCAAAGTGGTAGTGAGATAACAGAGGATAGAGAGATTTGGGACAGAATCATCAGAACAACTTGGATCTATTCTAGCCTCACCCAGAGGAAAATCTCTTCTTGGGCCTCAATATCTCTCTTTTTACATCTTCAGGGTGATTCTGATGATCAGACATGTTTCAGATTCCCTAGGCTTGTTGATGTCTTTAATCATTTACTTCTCTAAAATTCTTCGAGTTTCTATTCTCTTCAGGAGTGGCTTTTTTTCTTAACTGATCTCAGAACAATTTCATACATTCTCTCTTGGCCCATATTCAGTTCCACAATCTGTGAGACAAATGGGAAGTCGTATGACCTTTTCTGAGCCAACAGCAGGTATTGTCAAATTCCACAGACATGCACTGTAGCAGTCAGGCCCTAAAAAGTGTAAAGGGGAAATAATACTGGTGCATTGATCTGAGACATTTGAATGTGAGTCAGTTACACCAGCAGTCTGACCTGATATCACATGAACAAAGGGCTATACCACTGATGTAATAAGGTAGTACTGAAACATGTGCTTTGGTTGTAGAGACAATAGGGGCAAACAAATTATTTTTCCAGCCAGACCTGAGTCAACTCCCTCCTTCTGACTTGGCCCATGTTAGACTGTTATGCCACCAAGCACCCTCTCATCTCATAGGAGAGTTGGAATTTACAGCACAGAGAGGCTGCAACTGGATCGGCAGATTGATCAAATATTTCACAGGTGGCCAGCGTATCTGGCAAATGTTGGAAGTTACCTCGAAGCCAAACACAAAAGCTGGCTCCGAGTCAGGTGCATTTTTTGTGACTCCAACACCTGGATATTTATTCCTGCCTGCAAGGGAACAACTGAACCAGCTTATATTCCAAGTCAAGTGTCTGTGATTGTAGGAAACACATGGAAAATTTTAAACTTGATTCATAAGCTAAACTCCCTCCCTCCCCCCCAGTAATCCATCAGATAAGAGAATATCATTGGAAATAAAACACTGATTTTGTGCATTAGATAAATCTATCGCATGTAACTTTTTTTTTTCCTGAGAAACCCATTCCATCAAGTGTGAGCAGATATATCCTGAAAGAATCAGATGGGAGTTGGGTTTAGAGCAGTAGTTCTCAGTGTCGTCTCTGGACTAGTAGATAGAATCAGCATCACCTGGGAACTGATTAGAAATACAAATTAATTTCCAGCCCCACTCAGTGTTTCTCAAACATTCACATCCTTCACTATCACCTAGAAGGTTTGATAAAAGACAGATTGCGGGGCCTATCGCCAGAGTTTCTGATTTAGTAGGTCTGGGGTGAGACCCTAGAATTTCCATTTCTAACAAGTTCCCAAGAGATGGTGAGCCTGCAGGGATCACACTTTGAGAACCAGAATTTCAGAACAGTGAATTTCAACCTTGGCTAAACATGAGATTTATTAGCAGAACTTTTATAATTCCTCATGTATAGGTTGTACCCCAGACCGATTGTGATGGTTAAGTTTATGTGTCATATTGACTGGGCCATGGAGAGCCCAGATTCAACATTATTTCTGGGTGTGTCTATGAGGGTGTTTCTGGATGAGATTAGCATTTGAATAGGTGGACTCAGTAAAGTAGACGGCCCTCCCCAATGTGGGTGGGCAACATCCAATCCATTGAGGGCCTGAATAGAACAAAATGCAGATGAAGGGAGTATTCCTTCCCTTCCTGTCTGCTATCTGGAGCTGGGACCTCAGTCCTTTCCTGCCCTTGGATGGAGATTTATATACTTGGCTTTCCTGGTTTCCAGGTCTTCACACTCAGACTGGAATTACACCACTGGGTCTCCAGCTTGCAGATGGCAGATCATGAGACTTCTCAGTCTCCTTAATCATGTGAGCCAATTCCTCAGAATAAATTACACACACACACACACACACACACACACACACACACACACACACACACTATTGGTTCTGTTTCTCTGGAGAACACTGACCAATGCACAAATTAAATAGAATTTTCAGGATGACAGGTGTTAGACCCAAGAATCAATAATTTTTAAATCTCCCCAGGTGATTCCAATGTGTAGTCATATTTGAGAACACTGAAGTATAGAAAAGCACAATCATGAAAATGGAGGGTAAAGAATAAAAGATCTGATAAAGAGGAAGAAAATCCAGTACTTACTGAACCAGACATTATTTGTCATATATACTTGTCTTTAAATGCAATTTTTGTCTTTTAGTTAGATGTAGCTTCAAATTTTATAACTATTAAAAAACCCCTTGCATCACCCCAGGCAGATGTATCCATATGTTCACACACACACACACACACACACACACACACACACACACACACACAAACTTGACCTAAAGAAAGGAAACATAAAGAAGTAAATACCCACATTACAAAATGGTGTGATGCTAAAGCTGGTTAAGTTTTCATCAAAGGAGATAGAGAGAGATCTTTAAATGTATGCTATTACAGCATGTGTTCTATTTTTGTTCACCACTGTGTACCTCAGAACAGGATTTGGTGCACAGCAATCTTTCAATAAATATTTTTTAAATAAATGAATGATAAATCTGCCTGAGATGCATTAGATCTTTGGTAGATATTTCCAGGCCTTTTGTATGATGATTTAATGTTTTTAAAAGTGAGTTTTTGCTGGCTGTATGCTCGCATACCCTCAACTTAAGGCATCAACAATGCTTGGAATGGTTCTTTTGTTACTTTATTGCCTTTTGGAAATCTCCTTTCTTATATGGAACAAAAATACCGAAAAGGCTCGTGTTTGGCTTTCCTCTTTTTTCATCCTGGGAACTTATTTTTTGATTTGCTTTTTAGGCCACTATCTGTGAAAACAAATCAAACATTCATCATCTGCCATCTAACTCAAAGACATGGAACCTAGATTGCTAAAAGAGGCTCTTTGTATTACACTTTTCCTTTGCAACAAAAACCACCCCACTCCAAGCCTTAAACACAATGCTAACCTAGCACGACTATTTGAAAACTAAATGGATAGACTACAATAGAGGAACATACTGTTACCACCAGGTTCTCCCTTGAGTTAGGAATACACAATTAGAAAAATAATTCTCTAAAAGCAGCTACAGGTTTTCCCCCCACAATTTCCAGAAGCTGCTTTTATTATGGCACTTGCTGCCTGTTTGGTAATTTCAGTGGGACCTCACGTTGCAAATAATGTAAAAGTTTTGTCAGATTTTCCATTGTGAACTTCATTGTGTTGAGTGTTTAAACATTTCCAACTGTGTCAGCCTAAAATTCTTCCCTGCAAGTTTCCACCTGGAATACACTTTTTGAAATGTCAAAAATGGTCAACAACTCAGTTTAGCATATTTCCCTCTGAAGTACAAGAAACAACTAAAAAATATAAAACCGAGCAATTGTCTTATGTTTGCCTCATCCGCCAAGACATACAAACTCATGCATGCATGGCCACACAAATACATGCTTTTCAACTAAATCCAAGAGAAAAAAAAGTGAGTTTTTTCCTGATAAAGAGGAAAACGTTGCTTAAATTTTTTAGGGAGCTCAGTCTTCTCTCAGATCATGTGAACCATGAAAATATTTGCTTAGTGACAATAATGTTTTTACTGAGAATGCAAGTCATGAAAAAGACCAATGAAGTCTACTGCTATAAATATTTATTAATGATTTGCTTTCTAATATAATTTATTTTTTAATTATTTGGTGTTTCATCATAGACCCTCATAGCAAGGAGTCTGACAGTGCTCTGCTCCTTTAGAATGAAAGCAGTCCTTTCTCAGAATGTTACCTAACCCAGTTTCTACCAATCGTAACCTCTGTCTAGCCCCTCTTTACTTAGTATTGAGGTTCCTACCTACATACAAACTTCATCTAAATGTAATAAATTGGAGTAATATGTTGTTGTGATATATTGAAATATATTCTAAAGGCAGATGAGAAAGGAGAAATTATTTTCCTCAAAGTATTTAAATTTGGTACTCTCAAAAGACAGTAAAATGGAAGATCTATAAGATCCCTTTCTATCCTTGAGTATTTGAATAATAGCAACTTAATATTATTTTCATGTGCAAAAACTTAAATTCAGCACTGATTCTTTTCTCTTAACTAATTACTCCTTTAACATGTCATTTTATACCGTTGTTTTGACACTCAGGGCCCTTAATGACCCTGAGGAGACTGCATTTTCCAGGGCTAGCTAATTCCTAGAAATAGTAAAGGACTTACCTGCATGCATGCCTTTCATGTGCAAAGCAACCAATCTGAACCCATGCCCCAACCACTTCCTTTATTTGACTCTCACAGGGCTCCCACACGCAGGACCACTATCCCACTGCCCTACACACCTCAGATAACTAGGGACAGTCTCTATGCCTCAGAGTCTGCCAAAATTTTTCAAGGTAGCAAATCCTAAGCTTGCTTACCCTACCTTGCCTTGCCTTCTTGAGAAAACCACAATAAAGGCTATTGCTCATGATTTTCCTCCACTCCTTCAGCCTCCTGACTGACCCTGGTGCTTCCCCATGAGGCTCCCTCTTCTTGGGAACTGTGAATAACAAGCCATCTTTCAAGGGTAATTGTGTCCTGGTCTGTTGGGTCACCATACCAGAATAGTAATAAAATCTACACTTTAAAACACATGATATGAAAGAAGAAAGATGGTTTAGGGTCAGAAACAGAACTAATTTTTGCAGGTCAAATAATCTTGGGCATCCATTTATTCAGCAGTCTTTTAAGGCCAAGATGTTCCCACTGGGGATAAAATGGTAAATAGAGAAGGTATAATCTGAGTCTTTGAAAAACTTGCATTCAACTGAGATATGCAGATGAATAATAAGATAATTATAGTGTAGTGCTTATCATAAGCCTCATTGTTAAAGGAAGTATTTCTTTCAAAAGTTATATTTGAGCCCAAAAGATAAAGTGTAGGAATTGGGTATCACCAATATTCTCTGAATATCACCATTTTAGAAATGGTCCCTGAATATCAGTTAATCCCTGAATATAGCCTCCTTGTTTGTAAGACTGGGATAAAAATACTCTTTGTAGGACTTTTGCAAGGATTTCTGAGGTATTGTATTTAAAGTCCATAGAACATGATAGCCATCTACGGTTGCACCCACCAAGCCCATGTTCATCTCTTACTGACTTCTTTTCTTACCCTCCACTTCTCTGTAAATCTTGCATGTAACACTAATCTAGCCAATATAGAACCAACTTCCTCTGTGCTTTTCACTGAGAACTTAATTTGGCTGATGCTATAGCTTCAGGCTGGATACCCTTGGGTTGAAGAACATGTGTTAAGTATTCTTTTAGTAGTCTGCCAAATCGAGTCAACTGCATGTTTTGGAACACTAGATTTCTATTTATCTAAAGTAAAACAGATCAGCAAATCATCTCTAATCAACTTGATATGTGTGTAGCAAATACACTTAGAAACCTAACTAGTTGACCAAAAATGACAGCCAACATTTATGATCAGAAACAACCATTAGGGAAATTGGTAGGTAACACATTTAGCTCATGCAGCATACTCCCTGTATTCACTCTGTACACACAGATAAACATTTTGCTAAACTTTAGGAACCCCATTCTGCTGGAGAAAATGCCACTTTTACAAGTTGGATAAACTATCCTCAAGGCAAGATTTTTTGAAAAAAAATACCAAGATAGTAACCCATAAGTGTTTTAAATACACGTTGCTTGTATAAACAAATTATCAATAACAGTACCTTACAAACTTCATTAATTCATTAATAAATATGCATTGAGTGTCAGGTGTCAAGGACTATGCTAGGCACCAGAGACTCAGTGGTAAAAGAGGTCATAAATGTCCTTAGTGCCATAGAGCTGACAAATAGTGGGAAAGATAGCAAATAATAATGGAAATGTGAAATTGCCATCATTATAAGGATACTTAGTAGGTTATAAGAGCTAATCAGAGAGGTCTGAAAGGATTTCCTTAGGATAGAACAATTGAACTGAAATATTAAGAATGATTAGAAGTTTCCTGGGAAAAGAAGAAATTGTGTTCTGGCACTTGTAAAAGCCATGGCAGGAAGGTGTGTGTGTAAGGAGCCTAAAGAAAGACAGTACAGCTTAAGTAGACTAAGGAAAGAAGAACACATTGTAAGATGAGGCTTGAGGGGTAGGGCCAGACCACCACAGCTTTGTAGGCCTCGCTGAATAATTTATTCTCTATCTTACATGCAATGGAAAAACATTGGCCGGACTTAAGCAAGCATGTGATTTAATCAGATTTGCATTTTTAAACAATCGCTCTGGCTTCTATGTATAGATTTGATAAAAAAGAGGGCAAGAATAGATGAAGGTATACTGTTTAGTAAGCTATTGTGAAGGCCCAGAATTTATGTGATGGCAGCCTGGATTAAGGTAGTAGTGGAAAAGTTAGAGAGAATGAAATGGTTGAGAGATATTTAGGATGTAAAATTTGCAGTTTCTTTTAGTTGTTTGGATAAAATGGGGAGAAAGAGAGAAGCTCAAGGTTGACTATAAGATTTCAGGCTTGTATAACTGTGTGGGATCACTGAAGTGGAAATTATATTATCTGGAATTGGTAATGTTATAGATGACTCGATTTGAAGGGTGAGACAGATTATGATTTCATTTTGAACATGTTGACTTTGGGGAGACTTAGAATTATTCCAGGGAAGATATCTAGGGGACATTTAGATCTAATGCTCGGAAGAGGCATATGGTCTGGAGATGTAAATTGTGAGTCATCTGTGCATAGGAGGTAACTGAAAAGTAAATGTCAATATAAATGTCTAATGAGAGTATAGAATAAGAAGTGAAGTACACCTAGGACCAGACCTTGAAGAACTCCAAAATTAGATGGTTGAATAAAGGAAGTTAAAGAGGAAAAAGCCCAAAGAGGAAGAAAAATCACTAGGGCAATACTACCTAGAAAACAATGGATGAAATACCATTGCTTTTCAGGAGAGAGTGCTCAAGGTGTTGAATGATGCTGACTGAGTTGGTGTCACCAGCCCACTGGTAGATTCTGCGAAGCTAATGAATCCTAACCTAGGCACCTTACACATGCCGACTTGGGCTCTATAAGTCCTGGAAGATGTATGAAAACTATAGAGTGTTCTAGCTAGGGAGGGCAGCCTGGTTACAAACAGAAAACCTTTTTTTTTAAATAGAGTTTATTTTTTAGAGCATCTTTAGGTTCACAGCAAAATTGAGCAGAAAGTACAGAGATTTCTCATATACCCCCTACCCTCAACATTTTTTTAATGGAAGAATTTTGGTAAATTGCCTAAAAAATTACCAGAAACAAACAAACAAAAAGGAATCTGAATCACCAAAGGCCCAGTAATTTGGTGTGGTTCTTTTCCTAAATAAGTAATTATATATTTATCTAATTTCATATTTGTTATTTTGGGTTTTTTTTCTTAGAAAGGGTTCCCCTCTTCCAAATTATATGAGCTTCATGCTAAAACCTGATTCCATCCCTGCACCAACCCCTTCAAAGTTCCTAGTATTTGGCCATGGACACAAGGCTGTATAATAACATTTTATTTGCCTGTCACAGTATAAATGAAAACTTCCTCCTAATAGAAAAAGAGTTTCTATAAGGAACCCCGTCACTCCTTCTGCCTTGGTCCTACCCTCCTGCACTAAGTGTCTTGGGTAGAGGCATGTAGATAAACATGTCAGAGTAGGCATAAAGCATGAAGAGACATGTTAAGACTAATCAGAAACCAACCATAATAGAAGAGGAACTGAAGAAGCAAGTAGACAAATGCTCTCAGCCAGTTGATATAAAGCAGACTTTGTCAAAATTAGCACAATAGGCACATGAACAAATGGCTCAGACAGCACAGATGGAGATTATGTATGGGTCCAATAGAATATACTTCCACTTAGCAAGGCTAATCTAGCTCCTTCTGAATATCCAGTGCATCAGAACACAGACCAGTGTTGAGCCACCAATATGGCACTATTCCTTGAGAAGATGATTTGGTGTAAGTTGACTACATCAGGTCATTTTTATCCTGGTCCAATGCTCCAGCAGTTGTCCTTACAGGGATAGATAGCTATTTTGTATGTGTGTTGTGTCCGCCAGCACCAGGCATCCAAGACTTACAGAATACCTGATTTACAAAGATGAGGAAAGGCCACACAACACAGCCACACTCCACTTGGTAGCCAAGGAGTTTTGTGATTAGGCCCAAGAAAATGCAATATACTGGTTATATCATGTCATTTTATCTACTGAAAACCAACCTCAGGAAAGCAGGCATAGCCTTCTAAAGGTGCAGCTGAAAGATCAGCTTGGAGGAAGCACTATGAAAGGATGGGGTATCATCTGTCAGGATGCAATATATTTATTAAATCAAAGACTTCCATATGATGCTGTGTCCGCAAAAGGAAAAGCACAGGTCCAGAACCAAAGATATAGAAGCATGAATGTCTCCATTTACCAACACTTGCAGTGACTCACTGTGATTCTCCTCTCTACACCTCTGATTTCTACAGAGTTGTAAGTCCTGATTCCCCCAAAAGGGCAAACTCTTGTCAAGAGACACAGCCAGAGTCTCAGTTAACTATAAATTAAGTCACCTTGTGCCCAAGGGCCAGCAGGCAAAAACAGGAATCACCATATTTTCAGAGGTAATTGACCCCAGTCAGCAGGAGATAAGGCTGCTTTTAAACAATGGGAACTGGGAGGAATATTTGTGTAACCCAGGTGATCCACTTGGGTACCTTCTGATACTTTTTTGTCCCATTGTAATTGTGAACAAACATGTGGAGCAACCCCAATCTGAGAAAGGCATGACTATCAAGTGTTCTGTCTGGGAAGGTTTGGGTCACATGCCACCAAGATCTGAATTGGCAGCTGAAAGCTCAAGGAATTAAGAATGGATAGTGGATCATCTTCTGACCCTGGGATAAATCCAACTTGATTGTGATGTATGATATTTTTTATGTGTTGTTGGATTTGGTTTGCTAAAATTTTTTTGAGAATTTTTGCATGTATATTCATCAAAGATATTGGCATGTAATTTTCTCTTTTGGTAGTGTCTTTGTTGGGTTTGATACCAGGGTGATGGTGGCTTCATAGAATGACTTTGGGAGTGTTCCCTCCTCTTCAGTCTTTTGGAAGAGTTTGAGAAGGACGGGTGTAAGCTTTTCTTTGTAGGTTTGGCAGAATTCTCCAGTGAAGCCATCTGGTCCTGGACTTTTGTTTGCAGGGAGTTTTTTTTTTTTTAATTACAGATTCTATGTGTGTGTGTAACTGAATCACTTTGCTGTACACCAGAAACTAACACAACATTGTAAATCAACTATACTTCAATTAAAAAAAAAAAAGATTGGATTGTGAAGAAGGGATTTGTTTACTTTTAGAAAGAAAGGCTCACAGGGATGATGGAGTAACTTCTCCCAAATCTGCAGGGAAAAGCAAAATGAGCAGGGGAAGGCACAGAGAGACCATCAGACTGTGACATAAATTTGATAAAAAGTAAAGGAGGACGTGAGAGAAAGTTGGATGGAACTGTCCTGGATTGTCAGGCAGCCCAAGGAAGATTTGGCAAAGTTATGGGGAGTCCTTGAGCCAAAGTTGTCTGTCAGAGCAGTCTTGTATCTCCCAAGAATGGGTTTTCTTTAGCATTCCTGTGGCACCACATCCTTGGCTGAGAGGAGATGTTACCTCAGAAGCAATAGATTCAAAGCACAATACCTGAGGCCATCATTTAATTTCGTTCCCTGCAGTTCAACATCTGCAAGTGAACTCTCATGGCCATCACAGTCATTATTTATTTAAATCATAATAATTACTTGAAGCATAACATCTACCTGACTACAGTGTGAGAATTCCTAGGTAAAATATTTAAGACTGTCATCTCTAGTAGTCTACCCAGAAATCTCATAGTAATCTTTACATATCATCTTTTAGATTCATTCAGACATCAACTCTGTCCAATCGTGGCCTACAAAATACTTTTGACTTCTTCCCCTGCTTTCATCAGTTCTTAAATGAACTCCATTTTCAACCTTCCAACTTATCATGTAAGTTCCTTAAAAGTTGGTTTCATGTGAAATGGGAAAACCATAGTCTTCATGTATGACTTTTTCATGATTAAACAGTATAAATGCCTATAGAGAATGGCAAATGGCACATATTATTACTAGTGACTAACAATATTGAGTGCTTACTCCTACCAGGTACTGTTCTAAATACCTCCTCAATTCTTAAAATCCTACAGGTTTTACTATCTTTTTTTTAGAGAAGAGGACCTGAAGCAGCAAGAGGTTAAATAATTTGCTCATATTACATTTATTAAGTGTTGGTATCAGGATTCCAACCCAAGCAGTCTGATGAAGAGCACATGCTCATTCACTAAACTCAACTGTTCGCTGCTCAATACATGTTTCCTTTCCTTCATTTCCCAACCCTTATTTGTTGGCCAATTATATTGTTTTGGTTTGTTTTGGCTTGTTTTAAAGACAAGAAGTGAGTCTTGTTCATATGGCTCATTTCTATATCCCCGGCAGCTAACACAATGACTTAATAGAGCAAGTACTAAATACATGGGAGTTAAATGAATGTGCATGTGACAGTGTATTGTTTAAGGAGAGTCAGTCTTAGCTGCAACATCTGAAGACAAACTTAGTGGGGATCTGCTATAGACTGAATCGTGTCCCACTAAAATGCATATGTCGAAGCCATAAACTTCAATGTGATGGTATTTGGAGATGGGGCTTTTGGCAGGCAGTTAGATGGTGTCATGAAAGTGGGACCCTCATGATGGGATTATAAGAAGGGTGACAGAGAAAGAAAAAGAGAGAGAGAGAGAAAGAGAGAGATTTCTCTCCTTCTATCACGTGAGAATGCAGCAACAAAGCAGCCATCTTTAACTTAGGAAGTGGACTCTAACCAGAACCAAATCAACTGGCACCTTGATCTTAGACTCTCCTAGACTCCAGAAATGTGAGAAATAAATATCTGTTGTATAAGCCACACAGTGTATAGTAACTTGTTTTAGCAATCTGAGGTGACTAATATGGAGCATAAGCCCAAGACAAGTGCACAGGATCAATTTGTGTCAAGGCATGCTTTTGGCAAAGTTTTAGTGAAATGTGATTAGACAAACAGAGATGAGGGTCAGCAGTATTATGGGCATAGCTGATATAAAAGTTTATCGACAACAAGGTACATGGCAGACTGAGATATAGTTAGGAATAGGGTTCAAGGTCATGTCAACAGAATAGACAGGTTAATGTTTAGTAAATTAATGAAGTCAAGACCAGAGTTGCAAACTAGGACGGCTATGGAACCAGGGTCAAGGCAGCAACTGAAATATTTCCTAAGGGTCCTTGTGCTCTGACTGATACCTTCTCTAAAGACAGAACGCTCCTTAATTTATGACTTGTCAAGTTTTCTCTTATTGTTTCTACCTTGGGAAGGGGCAAAAAGGGGAAGAGTAAACTGAGGGCTAAAATTTGGGTCACGTCTGATGTCTTATGTCAGGCTAAGAAGAATGTGATCTCAACTAGACACTAGCTACTGCATGACCCCATGGGAAAATTTTTGAGGACAAATAGCACCACAAAATTACTCCCAACATGAAGCAAGTCTACCATCTATGTCAGGCAGTCTTGAACTAAAGGCTGCACTTAGCAGGAAGGTGAGAGAAGTATAACTTCCTGGGCCAAGTGGCTCTTAGTGTAGAGCAATACTCAGAGAAGAAGGGCAACTTTGATCAAAGCAGCCAAGGTTTTGAAGCTGAAGGATGGTGGTCTGGCCTGACAAAGAAAACATTGGAGGAGAAAGGGGTAGTCACTAGAGTGAGCGTCTCACATGAGAGGAAGCACGATCATACATTACCTTCCTTGAGGCTCCCAAACCCTCATCAAAACACATCAATTGTTGTTTGTTCCATAATTCAATTCTACCTTTTTCATTACTTGCATCTCCCTTTTGTCTTAAGAGCCAAGTTCACAACTTTTGGTCCTGATCCTTTCTATTGTGTTCCATTGCAATTGACAGAATACTGTTCTAAAATGCAAGGAATATTTTGGTGCCAGTGACTTCAACTATTTCCTATAAATTTCCGGATAATATATTTTTCAATACATACATGCCCTTGATGATTTGGCATCGTTTTTAGCTATTCCATCTTTACCTTCCACTTCACTGTGCCTTGCACTTTATATCCCAGCAATATCTATCTATCCATGACTGTCCAGCCATGACTTTTCTCCTAACTTTTGACTGTGCCTGGAATTCTCTCTGTCCAGTTGTGCTTCTAACAAACTTCCTTAGATATCCTCTAATATCAAAGTTTATCTAATCTGTGTAGCCTTTTTTGATGCCCTCAGGCATATTTAGGAGTTTATTCTTCTATGGTCCCATTGCATTTCTTTTTCAGAACAAGTTATAGTATTTAGCACACAGTGTTATAATTTTGTTGCCATCTCCTCTTCCCCATTAGACTGTGCTATGGACTACAGGTTTGCACCTCCTCCCGACAGATCAAAATTCACATATGAAACCCCAATCCTCAATGTGATAGTATTTGGACATGGTGCCTTTTGGAGGTAATTAGGTCATGAGGGTGGAGCCCTCATTATGAGATTAGTGCCCTTATAAGTATAGATCCAGGAGAGCTTGCTTAATCTCTCTCTGCTTTCCACCATGTGAGGTCATAGAAAGAAGACAGCCATCTACAGGTCAGGAATCAGGTCCTCAATGAATCTGCTGTTACCTTGATCTTGGACTTCCCAGTCTCCAGAAATGTGAGAAATAAATGTTTGGTGTTTAAGCCACTCATATTACAGTATTTTTATTATGGAAGTGCAAAATGACCAAGGCAGACTGTAAGGATTTTTTTTTTTCTTTTTATAATGTGCTATCCCTTACAATTTCATTGACTAGAGCTATTATTAGTAAATAAGTATTACTGACTGAGCTGGTCTTTTCCTTCTTTTAGAGATTTTTTTGATATGGACCATTTTTAAAGTATTTATTGAATTTGTTACAATATTGCTTCTGTTTTATGTTTTGGGTTTTTTGGCCACGAGGCTTGTGAGATCTTAGCTCCCTGACCAGGGATTGAACCCACACCCCCTGCAGTGGAAGGCCAGGGAAGTCCCAAGATTGTAAGGATCTTAATGGTAGGGACAGTCTTATTGTCTTTGAATAGGCAATATTAGACGCAGTCCCTGTCCCACAGTGACCTCTCCATAAACATGTTTTAAGTGAACCAATAAATGAAAAAAACATTGATTTGTAGCTTTCTCCTTGTTACTCATTACTCTATCAGTCACTTTATTTTTTCTTTTTGTTATTGTTGTTAACTTAGCATTTTCCCAAACCTACGCTTTTCCCCTCATCAGATGAATTTTGTCTAGCAAGGAAAGGGAATACAGTGATATACAATTGAGGAAGTGACCCCCATACCACTGATGGATACTGGAGTAAAAAGTGCTCTAAAAAAATGATATAATATCCCTCAAGTCTCAAGTCATACTAAGTAGAGATTTCTCTGCTGTTTGCACATGGGTCTCTCTTGGTGGGGCATCAGTTACATGAAGCATTGCTCACAAGGCATTCCAGCTCACTATGAAGTGGATAATATCCATAGGCCACTAGGGGACTACAGGTATTCCTTCATTTTAGAGACTTTATTTTCTGAGCTACTGCTGTGTATACTAAAGAGACAGGAAGAAGTCACCAAATGTGCATGAAGAGAAGTTTAACAAATTCTGGATATCCTTATAAATAATATTTTTTACCTTGAGATCAGAAGCCAACACTATTTTATCTTAATTCAGTATTTGGTCAGCAACAACAAAAGCTTTGGAACAACAGAGATCAGGATTTCATATCTATTTCTGTCATTTAGGAGGTGAATGATCTTTAGAAATAGCCTATTAAATTTTTGAACCTCAGTTTACTTACTAATTTGTAAATCCAGATCCTTTTGAGACTAAATGGCAAGCAAGTTTAAAGTGTCAAGTGAATGGAATATGTAACAAGTATTCAATAAATATTAGCAATCGTTGATTATTATCGCTTCCATACTGAAGAGTTTAGAGCTATGGTCTGGGGACTAAAACAGTCAAAATATCCCAAGATTGTAAAATGTATTCTCAATGTGTTGTTTTCTTTCCCTCATCAGTAAATTTCTCAAGGGATTAAAATGATTAGGACTTGTGTCTATCATACACAGATAGAAAGGAAAGAAGAAAGAAAAATAGCATCTATTCCACCACCAGTCACATGGAGACACAATTCACAAGAGATCAAATAGATAATGTAAACATGAAAGTAGAGAGAGCAAGTTGAAACCTGAGGCTTGCTGCAAAGAAGGAAGAGATACTATGGGAAGTTTTGCAGTTCTTATTAATATGCAGTGTATTAAAAGGTCTCACTTCTTCCTCTCTCCTATGGTAAGTCTTGGAGAATTTTCTTTGGAATTTCAATCCCAGAACGATTCATACCTTAACCACTTCCCTTAGTCATTTTTTTCATCCATTCAGTTAAGAGATAGTAAATGAGCAACTAATTTTTGTGCCATATACCGATGCAAGAAAGGGGTCAAGATCTTTTTAGTAAACATTTTATTCCTCATTCAATAAATGGCCAGCATATTCCATGATCTGGTACCATATTAGGGGCTAGGATAAAATAGCAAAACAGGCAAGTATGGTTCCCGCACATATGAAAATTATAGCTTTTAAGCAGAGTTAAGCAGTAAGTAGAAAATCAAACAAATAATTATCATCCCAGTAGGGTCATGAGAATCAAATGAGAGGGCTTGAGAACTAATCATGAAAGAGGAAAAATGCCTCAGACACATTTAACCTATTTCACAATTCTGCCAAAGGCTAACCTTTACCAACTCTAATATCAGCCTCTGATTTTACTCTTGATACAAATTTTCCAACATGTTCCTGTGATAAACTCAGGGAAAAGACACTGTTCCGAGAGTGCCTGCCATTGAAGAAGTCTTCTGACGCTGTCTGGAATGAGTAGTTTTTACATAAATATGAGATAGGGAGTCTGTGGGGACTTGCTCCTTAAGGGAAGGGAAACATTTTCAGTCGCAGGAGTACTGGGATGTGGAGGTGAGTTCAGCCCATTCAGGTTGGTATAACCAGCTCACTTTCATGTTCCAGGACCCAAAAGCACAACCCCACTCCTATCTTAAATACACTGGAGGTCTGTCTTAAAGTTTGTGGTTTATGAAAAGATTATTTGATGAGGCCACACAGTGGAGGGATTTAAGAGTGTAGGCTCTGATGATGCACTGCCTGAGTTTCATCTTGACTCTGCCATTTACTTGCTGTGCAATATTGGGCAAGCCACTTAACTTTTCTGTGCTTGATTTCATATGCACAATAGGAAAAAACAGGATCTTTTTATGTGATGAGGATTAAATGAGATAATACTTATAAAATACAAGGATATCCCCATGCACATAGAAAATGCCTGGTAAACATTAGGTATTTTATTACGTGTGTATGTGTGTGTATTAAGTGTGTATAATATTTATACTACTTATATGTACTTTTTTATATAGGAACACTGTACCAGGTAAGAATTTCTACAAGTAAGCTGTCTACTCCTTCCCAACAATAAAGATAATAATTTTCAAAAATAACATTTACCTGAAATATATAAAATAGTGGTCTCAAAATTTCAGGATGCAATTATAAATGTTGCATAAAAATATGAAAAAATGTTTAATAATAAGCTATCTTTAAAAGGGCAATTCATATAGGAAAAAAAGAAGAAAAAAATATTTGACCCATTGAATTTCATTGGTTTCTGATAACCATGGCATTGTCTAGGCTTCAGCAAAGCACACTTCTAACATGGATGTCATCAAAGCCTTTCTTTCAACTCAGAAATATGAGCATCCTTAAATCAGGCAGAGTGTACCTTTTTTGACAGAAGAGCAAGTAATTGAGTCAGCTGTCTGAATTGTCTCAATAGTCTTTGTATACTGCATGTGGAAAATTCAAGAATGGAATTAGTACTTTTAAGATCAGCATTGCTGTTTCCTCCTCCCTTAAATGAGTTTATAAAGCTTAACATTTGTAAAAAAGCTCACCAAACTAAACACATTGACCTCCTTCCATATCCTAGCTCTGTTTTATAATATCTTGCATCTTTAAAATTCATTTTTGTTTTAAACATTTATTATCTGTTTATTTTCACATGACCCCATGAGATGGACAGGTCAGATCTTAATATCCGCATTTTACAGATAAGGAACCTGAGGTTACATAACTTTTCCAACTTAATAAAACCACTGAGTTGCTTCATCACAAGTAGAATTCCTATGTTCTCATGTCAGTCCATTTTTCTTTGCATTATACTCCATCTTTTCATTTTACATCATTCTCTTATCTTTTGATATTAAGTTATATGTTTAGCACTGTCAGTGTCACTCTGAGAGAGATCATAAATATTAGATATTTGAAAACAACAAAAAAAATCTTATTAACCATTACAATCTTACTCAGTGTCAACCAGTAATATCTTAGTTAAATGCAAGGTACAGAAGGAATATTTGGAAACCATTACTAATTAGTCAGTGTTGTTCAATATAACATATTTCTATAAAATGTCTTTTCTTAACTTCTTATATTTTTAAATATCTGGATTTCTTTCTACATAGAATGAACTAAAATACTGGTTCTCTGATTTTTATTCAAGGATGTAGACTTTGATCATTCATACAGAATTGAAGTATTCTTTCTATTTCACTCATGCCAGGACACAAGTTTCTCTTCACTTTATATTAAGAAATCACAGGTTAAAATTGAGGGGGGAAATTAGCTTTATTCTGTCCTGTGTTTAATAATATTCATTTAATGGGCACGTTAGCACAGGAGGTAGTAGACAGGTAATATTCCAGCTGTGAGTCTGGCCTCTAGACTTGCTGAACTGTACAGGCATCTCCCAGGGGGCCATGTGTTTACACATCGAATCTGAGAACTGATGATGCACATTCTTGGAAAAAAACTGTTCTCTGCTTCTGCACTTATAATGTGGATGGGATTGGAGTAGGTTAAGGTAAGACAAAAGTGGATTCTTGCGTTTTGTAAGGTTTGGGAAGCACTAAACAGAATAATCATGTGAGTCTGGAGATTTAAGAGTTACAGAAAAAAAATGAGAATAAATTTAAATACAGAAATCTCCTTTCCCTGATCCTATTTCTTGGTCTTTTCTCCAAATAAGTTCCTTGGTATCCTGCTCCAAACTGTAAACCACAGTACTGCTCTTGGCTGGTGTTCTCTCATATCTTTTTATCTTCCTGATAATTTCAAAATCCTTTAAGTGCTATTTCTCTGCCTTTAGCCTAACAAGCTGCCCACTAGGAAGTTCATAAAGACCACCCAGAGCATCTCAGCAGATCCATCCAACAGTGAGCTGATGTTGATAACTGCAAGTCCCAATTTGCCTGGATTCAGGGAACCTTTGTATTAAAAAGTGCTGTCACATATTTTAAATTTCCCCACTGAGTCTGCTCCCCCCTCCATGCTGCCCCATCAAAGAACTGGATAATATAATATCAAAATGTGAAAGAAGACATGCTGTTCTGGAATTTACGTTGTTCTTTCTGATTCAAGTGCAAATTTGTGAGCACGGGGTATTGTGTCGCAGGAGAAAATGAAGTAGATTAACAAAGAATTAAGAACACAACATTATATTCACAGTTAGACCACTTTCATGTAGGCTGCATTGTACATAACTATTCTAACGTGATTGAATTGGAAAGATTCAAGCACTGAGGCTAAATCTGTATAATCCTTTTTGTTCTTGTTGAAGCAGTTACTTTGTATATTTGAGCATTGTCTTTTCCTCACCTACTTGATCCAAATTTATTCAAAGTCAATGGGATTTTCTACTCCTAGAAATATACTTTGGCATTTAAAGTTTTGTGTTTTTTTTAAATGAAAAATTTAAAATCAGTCAGCCTAGTAAACTAAGTATAAGACAGCTTAACCATAGATATTTATATTGGAGAAAAAATGAATTAAATGAATCAATATTTTAATACATTTACACTAGAGTCAGATCAACTTCATGATGAATCCCTTCATTTGAACAGGAAGCAGTGAGCAAAATAGCCAGTTTACTGAAGACGCAAAGTATAACGGTGCCATTCAGCCTCTCCTTGTTCTTCACTACCTAACTTCTTTAGATCTGCCTTCTCCAGCTCTGCTATAATTGAGCTATTGATCTCTTAATTTGCAAAATCTGCTTTGACCCAGTTTTCAAGCCAACTTAATGAATGTTAAATCAGAATGAGTATATTCAATTCCATTTGTCTGCTTTACCATCAATTCCCTTTATTCCCACACTACTGCTAACACATGCACAACCAGGAGGGCTTAGAATCACTGGGAGTTAATTAAATTAGTCTTGGGACTTCCGCATTATACTCAAAGATACAAGTCAACTCTGCTGAGGCTCTTAATGATTGCGTTTCCAAACAGGTTTTCCCCAGTTTTTATGTATCCTGAGTTATTCAAATGGCCTATCATTCTTGTTCTTGTTCTGAGTTCTTGTTTTAGAAATTCACCTAGCTCCCAAATTTCTCTGCAGCTGAGGTCCTTCGTTTTTTTTGCCAGTCATTTTCTTGCTTAACTGAAGTCCTGTTTCTGATCTCCAGTCTATGTCTAATGGTCTTGACAGGGACAAACCACCCAGAGGCTCTGCTCCCTGCTCTCTAGACTCTCCCCAAAGTCTGCACAAAGGCAGAGTGGTATACAGTCTGGAATGGACTATTGGTCTCTAGAGGTATTAACCATCTCATCTAAATTGCATATTTTTTCTAATAGACTAAGCTTCTACACATTTTAAAAGATATCTTTACATCTTAGTATTTTAGAAATAGCTTTACAAATTCAAGGTACTGAAAATTTTAAGTGGAATGATTCTCAGAAGACTAGCATGTCTTCATGTGTTTTTTTTATTGAAGTATAGTTGATTTACAATATTATATTAGTTTCATTTGTACAGTATAGTGATTCAGTATTTTTACAGTTTATAATCCATTAAAAGTTATTGTTACTGAGTCCAAGCTTGCTCTGCTCGCTGCATGACAGACCAATAAATTGGGAGACATGGTGTTGAGGCAAGGAATAGTGACTTTATTCAGAAAGTCAGACGTCTGAGAACATGGTAGACTAATGTCCTAGAGTACCATCTACTAGGGTCTGGATGCTAGTTTCTTTTATAGAACAGAGAGGGGGTCAGAGGTGAAGAAGTAAAGTGAAAAGGCCATAAGTCTTGCAAAGCATCTCCTGATTTGGCCAGCCTCTGGGAAGGGATGTGTTAATTTCTTCTTGCTTGCAGCCATTCACAGGTGGGCAGGGTCAGAATGTTTCCCTGTGAGCTGAACAAAGGCCCTTTAGTTTAACATTTAGGCAGAGGGGCAGGGTTCCCCGAGGGAGGCCATTATGTATGCCAATAGCTATAGACAACATCCTTTTAGTGATTATAGTAACAAAAAAACAATGGAGAGAAAAAGTTAACGTAAAAGAAACAGATCCAGCATGGAGTCAGATTTTGTTCTTCCCTGTTACATTATTATAAGATAATGGCTATAATTCCCTGTGCCATACAGTATATCCTTGTTGCTTGTCTATTTTATACATAATAGTTTGTATCTCTTAACCCCCTACCCCTAACATGCCCCTCCTCCCTTCCCTCTCTTCACTGGTAACTGCTGGTTTGTTTTCTATATCTATGAGTCTGTTTTGCATATACATTAATTTGTATTGTTTTTTTAGATTACACATATAAGTGATATCATACAGTATTTGTTTTTGTCTTACTTATTTTACTAAGCATAATATTCTCTGGGTCCATCCATGTTGCTGCAAATGGCAGAATTTCATTTTTTTATGGTTGAGTAATATTCCATTGTGTGTGTGTGTGTGTGTGTGTGCATATGTCTCCATATATATCCACATATTCTTTATCCATTTCTCTGTTGATGGACACTTTGGTTGCTTCCATATTTTAGCTATTATAAATAGTGCTGGATGAACATTGAGATGCATTCATCTTTTCAAATTAGTGTTTTCATTTTTTTCCAGATATATACCCAGGAGTGGAATTGCTGGGTCATATGGTTTTTCTATTTTTAGTTTTTTGAGGAACCTCCCTCCCTACTTCCATTGTGGTTTCACCAATTTACATTCCTACCAACAGTGCATGAGGGTTCCCTTTTCTCCACATCCTCACCAACACTTGTTACTTGTAGAGTTTTTGATGATAGTCACTCTGACAGGTGTGAGATGGTATCTCATTGTGGTTTTGATAAGTATTTCTCTAATAATTAGAGATGTTGAGCATCTTTTCACGTGCCTGTTGGCCAGCTGCATATCTTCTTTGGAGAAATATCTATTCAAGTCTTCTGCACATTTATGATTGGGTTTTGGGGTTTTTTTTGATATTGACTTTATGAGGTGTTTAATGTATTTTTTTACTTCATCTAAAATGGGAGAAATATTATATTCTAAATACACTGAGGAATAAATAATAAAGATAAGGAAACATGAACATTCTAGCACACACAGGGAATTATCAAAATAATTTTTTAAACATGATGAATGCAAACAAAAATAATATTAAAATAAGGAAATAATTCAACTTTTGACAACCCTCCATGTTATTTAAAACAACTTCATTTTCCTTTGTTCTAAAATTATTTGGAATAATAGGAATATAGGTAGGTAAATGGTAAAAGAAACATTATATAAAGCAAAAATTGGTAGAATTACAAGTTTCAAGAATCTTCAAATGAATAGTTATTTCAGGGATTTTTTTTTTTTCCCAGTACGCGGGCCACTCACTGTTGTGGCCTCTCCCGTTGCGAAGCACAGGCTCCGGACGCTCAGGCTCAGCAGCCATGGTTCACAGGCCCAGCCGCTCCGCAGCGTGTGGGATCTTCCCGGACTGGGGCATGAACCCATGTCCCCTGCATTGGCAGGTGGACTCTCAACCGCTGCGCCACCAGGGAAGCCCTATTTCAGGGATTTTAAAGGCAAATTATGAAAATATATTTACTGAGGTCAAAGTTATTACTTCTTCAAAATGATTAGTATAAAATGAGAAAAGTAAGCTGGGAGTTTTATTACCACATACTAAAACTTAGTAAAAAAGTTCTGTTTTCTAAAGAATATTGTATTAATACAGGGAATATCCAAATTGATCAATAAAATAATAAAATAAGAGATTTCAGAAATAGATCTGCATATATGTGAGATAGTAAAAAATTACAAAGCTGCTATTTCAAGTTAGAGGGAAAAGGATGGTTGGTTTAATACATGGTACTAAAAATGGATTAAACCCATGTGATTCTCCCTCTATGGTTATTAAGGTAGCCTGCTTGCCCTGAAATATTTGGCCTTGTGAAATAAGATGGATGCCTGATCAAAATCATCTCTAACAGTACCAGAAAAAGGATAGGGATGGTGTGGTAGACATTGATAGGAAAAACTTTATATTCAGACCAAACTGAATCCATCACTAAACTGTGTGACTTTAGCAAGTTACATAATCCTTCTTAGAAAATTAATCGTTTCAGCTGAACTCTCAAAATTATTGATATAATTTGATTATAGTTCTTTTATAAATTAATGTCCTCTTATTTATATTTATTTTCTGACTCTCATCAGGTTCTAGTCATGCTTCCTTAATTCTTTTAATATCTTCAGCCTTCAAGACTATATTGTCCTTGTAGATATTTGCAAAGGATGAGGTATTTGTTTTATTGCTCAAATCTAGAGTTTTGATATGTAATTTATTAATTTCTTCTTTAAGCATATAATTTTCTTTTAATATATTATTTATATATTTTTATTTCTGTAGCTTTATTAGATGAAGTCTGATAAATTTTGCCCCTGTATTACCTTTCTCCATCGGAGTTTAGTCATCCTAGTATTGGTTTGTATGTATGTGTGTGTGTTTACTTTTTATTTTTCCTTTTTTTGCCTTTTCTTATGCAGTTAGATTTCTTAAAATACTTAGGATTTGAGTATGTGTATATATATAGCTGGTAGTAGTGGTATTAGTAGCCTATGCACCTGTCACTTCTTCTGTATGTACATGTCGCATCTGATTAATGCATGACAATGGTGGCTTTGATGAATTTATGCATAAGTGTGTGGTTGGAGATAGAAGGGATTACACATTCAATTCAGGTTGGCAGTATGTTTTCCCACTTGGGAATATATTTTCTTCTTTCCATAATGCTTAATATTACTTGGAGCACATTCAGAAGTCTCTGGATCTCTGACCATTTCCAATGTCAAAACTATTTCACAGCTCTTTCTATGGCTCTTCATCTGAAAATGGGACTGATCAGCTCTTCCTCAGCCTTTAAATAATAATTGGATCAACTTCCCATTAGCACTTTTATTATCCCTGGTCCCAACACAAGAATCTTGTTGTTTAGATTTTTCAGTTCTTCAGAAAAAACAACTAACTTGTTTTAAAGTTTACTATTTTAATTATACTTGGTAAATAATTCCTCAAATCCATTGGATTTTGGCATCATTTTGATTTTATCTATATTTTTTTCCAAGAAATTGCTCACAGATATAGTCAGTTGATAACTTCCCAGAATGTTGATATTGCTGAGGATTTAGTTACTTGTTCTGTTTGTTATTTTTCTCTTAAATATTGTCAATTTGGTGGGATTTTGGAGAGAGAAGTTAACCATTTTGCATTTGATTCCTCCTGTTTCTAACTAACATAGAAGCATACCATGCCTGAAAGCAATACTTCTCAAACTTCAGCCTGTGTCAGAATCACCTGTCCAATTTGGCATGTAGGAGGTGTGGCCTGATAATCTGCATTGCTAACAAGTTCCCAGGTGATGCCAGTTCCGCTGGTCAGGGAGCCACATTCTGAGCATCACTCCTTAGAGTATCCCTTCAAATGAGTCTATATGTATGTATATTATCAACTCAAACTGCTGAAACTATGCCTTAAGCCTTATGAATTATTTGGTTAAAACATTTATTTTCAGATGAGGAAAGTTAGAATCAGTGTAATTAAGGGACTTGAACAAAACTGGTTGACTGGTTGTCTCAGGGAAACCTGAGTAATATATTTGGAGCAGGAGATAAATTGTGACCAGTTTTCTTTTTTAAATGTAGGATTTTTTAATAAATAAGTGTCTGGACTTTCCATTTAGGAAGGCAATCTTGAATTTTAGCAGAAAATGCCCAGGCCTTTGAAATCTGTCATCTTCTAACACCTGAATGACTCCTGTTCTGTTTGTTGGTGCACTTGTTTTTCCATTTGTGTCTTAGAGCACCTCTGTAAATATGCTAGTGTTAGCATAGCTAAACACTGTACTTAACATGTACCATCAAACATCCCCTTCCTCTTGATCTTTTGATCCATTGGCTTCTTTCCTTCTCCATTTAAGAAAAAAATTACTTATAATTTCTGTCTGGGTCACAGGACTTGTCCTTTCTTGCTGCTGTCACTTAATTGACACTTTAAACTAGATTATATTTAAATATTACACATACTACTTACCATTAAGTTATAATTGCAGTGAAATTTAAGCTAGAATCAATATTAAGTGTTCACCCAAACCACTGCATTCAACATGATTAATGATTGCAATTGATTGATGTGGATTAAGAATGGCAGAGCATTTAAAAGCATTACAATGATCAGCTACATTTAATTTTCACAGCAATACCCTCATAGAATACTTCACATGTTAATGGGCCTAGAGTTCAGAATTCTATACTAGGTTCTAGAAATAGTAATCAGAGATTGAGGACAATATTGTTCTCTCCATTCCTTAAAATATCCAAATATAAGAAAACTAAGTTTCCTAATTTAATATGAATATTTTGGCTTTATTAACTGAATTACACAATTATTTACTGGGATTTACAAATTTCCCCCTAAAGTTGTCAGATGGTAATGTTTCATGAGAATATGCATAAGAAGAAGAAGGTAGTAGACACAAGGTATGTTAAAACTACCATATTTCAAACATTCAGGGGAAAAGTTCATGTTTTACTAAACGTGTCCATAAATAAAATGGAAAGACAATAGTTTATACCCAGGCTTTCAAATTTGGGCTGCACTTAACTTGTCTAATAAGTAGAGGCCAAGGATGAGTGCAAGCATACTGTGCCTCAAGTCTTGAAATTGGCATCCCAAAGTGATATACAGCTCTGTGTATATATGACACTGGGAATTACACTTGGTCTTCCTTCCTCAAATACCAATAGAAAGATCACTTACTTGAGTAGTATAGGTAAATTAAATAGATTTTTGTATTTATAGTGAGTTCAACAGCTTTCAAAGGAAGAAAAAGCAAAGATAATCCAATTTCTACCTTAAAATGAAATTAGGTTGGAGAATCAATACAGTGAGCATACAACCAAAATTTTCTCCTAGAGGTTTTTTTTAAATTTCCAGAGCTGAAAAGAATTCTGGTTTCTTAACTAACTCTTGTTTTGGCTCTCATCGTATCAAAAATGGAAAATAGCCAGTTGTGGAGAAAATGTTGGTAGTTTTGCAAGGTACAGGAATGTAGTTTAAAAGTTAGCTATGTATAGAGTCAGCCCTTTTTTCTGCCAAAATGAATAAACCTCTCACTGAACCTCTGAAGTTGACCTTGAAGTTCATCGTGAAGTCAACAGAACATTTAAGCACAAAGGGAGTGCAGAGTAGAAGTAAACAGATTTCCACCAATTACAAGATACAGCGGAACATTATTAATTCTAACTCACTGAATTAAGACCTTGTAATGTCAGTATAACTGTCTATTCTTGGGGTGGGAGTTGGGGAGTGAGATATATTTGCTAGCTGAAAATATTGCCTGGACATTTAAAAAACGTTGATACAGCACATTTTCTGGCTTAGATTATTGAGGAAATCAAACTATTTTCAAACACTTAATATAACATCAATATGCATTTGAGAAATGAGGTAGTCCCGTATCATTATTTTTTTAATCAATTTAAAACAGTCTAAGATGGTTTTCTATAGATGGTTTCATCAAAATTCTATACATTCAAAGCTTAAAAAAAGTTTAAAAATTCTATAATTATCTAATTAGCTGTTTTCACACACATTTTTCAAAAATATATTAAGTTTAATATTTAACTCAAAAGGATTTCTGAAAAATTATGTGTATTTTAAAGTAGTATGTTATTTTTCTTATTGGCTTATGTTATAAAAAATTTTAATTTATTTATATCTGACAAGAATATTGAAATTTGAAATGTATTTCATATATGGCAAGAAGTATTAAAGTGACTGATTCTATTATATTGCTCCTTTTGAACATCTATAGTTTTAGACTGTCGAATTTTAGGATAGAGTTATCTTATAGTAATTTGGTCCTGATAAAGGACTTTTGTTTATATGTTCTTACTTCTGCCTGATTAGATTTACCTCAGCACAAATCTTATAAGAATGAGATCCTACATTAAAAATTAAATGTTACAGTATAAATCCACTTCTAAAGACAATGGGCTACTCATTAATTATAAAAATAAGTTCAATGAGGAAAATATAAAGATGAGAAAAATTCTCCATAATCCATCCAAAAGAGAGAATTATTTTTAATATGAAAGTCAGTTATTTCTCTTAAAATGATGTATACACTTCAGTAGACTCTGTGCTTAAAATGGCAGTTTTCAAATGTGTATTATGAAATATGCACTTAATAAAATGTTGAGAAAACTTTAAAAAATAAAATAAAATTAGAACTGTACTTAATACAACACACCAGAAAACTTGTAAGAAAATTAAATATTGATACTTCAATTTAAAATTGAAAACTGCGAAAGGCAAATACATTTATACTTCACATTTGTTTTTGCCAATCACATTGGTATTTATCAGAAAGCAATCTGTAAAAAGATATAGTACCTGAATCACTTTCTCTTTCCCAGAGCTTCAAGAAATGGAAGACATTTAGATATAAATATAATGTAGAAGATAATACTGAAGGAGCAAAGAGCTATTGTGTTTGCAAAATAATAAAGCAGAGGACCCAGTGATTGAAGGGTATCCTCAACTTCATGTTCTTGGGCCATCCTAGTGCAGAAATGCTGAACCAAAGAAACAGGCCTTCAGAGGCCTGGAGGCTTGGAGTGCTGTGTGAAACTGTGATGTGCTCCCACTCCAAGAGGCTGCTGGTGCCCAGCATTATCAGATCTCAGCAAAAGTTCACCATAGGGTGCCAAACATTAGGTGTTTCAAGTGTATTTTTTCCTAATATAAGTGCCAAATTAAGTTCTCAAAAATGGTGTCATTTGCAATTCTCACAGTATGCACATACACAGTTTATGAAAATTTGCTTTATTTAGTAATGTTAATTTGGTAAAAATATCTTAACATACTTAGGCTATTAATTATGACTAAAACCATGTTTCTATTTGGTGATAAAACATATATACATATGTTAAACCTAGTTTGAGTAACAATATGTATAATAACTCATTCTTCTTTTACTAATTTACTATAAATAATATATTTTAGGAATTGTATGCTATCATCTGTTATACTTGCACTCTCCATGGCAAGCATAGAGATGTTGTGCTTTGCATATAATCATGATGAAACTTTTTTGTAGACCAGAATATTGACTATTTGTAAGTACACTAGCAGTAAAATTTGTTTCATGATTACTATCATTAAAATAATTTCCCCTTCTTTACTAATGGGTCACAAATTACTCTTGTTCATAAGAAAAGAAAATTGCTTTCTGGGACAGATTAATATTTCCATGTCATTATGGCAGGATACCTAAAGGTTTCATATGAATAACAACATGATGTCCTTTCTTGAGCTTAAATAACATATACTTATAGCTTGCAATATGTTTAGGGATTTTTTTGTTTGTTTAGTAACAAAAGTCCTTTTGCATTATTTGTTTTTTTGTTGGTTTAACTTATATTTATCATATAACATTTAAACCCTAAGAATTAGAGAGAGTTAAAAATTAGAGGTAAAAGTTGGGTGAGGAAAGGATGAGAACACATGTAATTGTCTAAATAAGATTAGGACACTAAACTCAGAAAATTTATCTTACAATATCAAATGAATTCATAGATGTAATTTCAGAACACCTGTCAGTAATCCTAACAAACTCATAATAAAAGGAAAATATGCCATAAGACTAATGATGGTTAAATGCTTTCAAAATGAAGGCAGGAATAGAAGCCAGAAATGACAGGTAGATTCTGAGAAAATTCTAGAATAGTTTATATGTTTATGAAAGTTTCACTAGCAGAACTTTAGAGTTGTGATTAGCAGAACTTTAGAGTTGTGATTTCAGAGGAAGAAAAAATATGAGAGATAGTCAAGATTCAATGGGATGCCATTAAAATGAATATAGAATTGTTGCCTAAAGCTAAAGAAATGCAGACTCTGCTGAGAAATCAATGAAGTTTGCTAAATCTGAATAGGTGTGAAGATTTTCATCTAACCATATCAGATTACATTATAAAGAATATCTTATTATAAAGAATATCAGTTGAATAGTATGCAGACTTAGAGACCCTTGTCTATAAAGCAATGTTGGTTAGAATGTCTATCTATGGCTGGAGAAAACTTAAGAAGATGATTACTGCCCCTAGGTCCCTTGATCTGTCTCTAATCTTGGATAAAAAATGTCAACTCTTTGAGATGATCAGATTTGACATTCAAAATTATCATCCTAATAGCCTCAATTTGCTTGACATTCTAACATTTCTCCCAACATTTTCTTGATCCATTCATCTGTCAATGGACACTCAGGTGGTTTCCATACTTCAGCTACTGTGAAAAATGCTATTATGATTATGGGAGTACAGGTATCTCCTTGAGACAATGATTAGTTTCCTTTGGATATATACTTAGAAGTGGAATTGCTGGATCAGACGGTAGTACTGTTTGTAACTTTTTGAGGAACCTCCTGCTGTTTTTCATAGTGGCTGCACCAATTTAGATTTCCACCAATAGTGCACAAAGGTTCTCTTTTCCCCACATCCTCACCAGCATTTGTTATCTCTAGCCTTTTTTATAACAGACATCCTAACAAGTGTAAAGAGATGTCTCATTGTGATTTTAATTTCCATTCCCCGATGATTAATGATGTTGAGCACATTTTCATGTACCTGTCAGCCATTTGTATGTTTTCTTTGGTAAAATGTTTAAGATCTTTTGCCATTATTTAATTGGTCAATTTGGGTTTGTAGATTTTTTTGTTGTTTTTATTGGGGTTTTTTTGTCTATTGAGTTGTATGAGTTTCTTGTATATTTTGGGTATTAACAACTTATTGGATATATGACTTGCAAATATTTTCTCCCATTCCATAGGTTGCCTTTTCATTTTGTTTATTTGTTTTTCTGTGCTGAAGCTGATTAGTTTGAGATAGTTCAGTGGCTCAGTTTGTTCACAAGAGATGTTTTACAGAGTCATTTTTGGGTCCCATCATATTCAAACTTTTTATCAATGATTTGAGCAAAGACATAAAAAACAATTAAAAAAAACAGCATGATGACACAATGTCAAGCTGCTTAGTTAATGCCACATGTGATAGAATCAAGATTAAAAATAACATATAGGGCTTCCCTGGTGGCGCAGTGGTTGAGAGTCCACCTGCCGAAGCAGGGGACACGGGTTCGTGCCCCGGTCCGGGAGGATCCCACATGCCACGGAGCGGCTGGGCCCGTGAGCCATGGCCACTGAACCTGCGCGTCCAGAGCCTGTGCTCCGCAACGGGAGAGGCCACAACAGTGAGAGGCTTGCGTACCACCAAAAAAAAAAAAAAAAAAAAAAAAAAAAAAAATATATATATAGAAATGGTGGACATAAACCAAAGTAAAATATAAGAGTAAAAATAAAACCTTGAAATAGGTCCAGAGCAGTTAAAAACTGGCTCTTTAGAATATCATAAAAGAGATTGAGATCTGAATTTTAAAAAATTAATACATGCTGAATATATCATGGAGTCCTGAACTAAATCTTGGAACAGGATAAAGATTTTAGTGGAAAATGGTGACATATGAATAAAGTCTGTAGTTTAGTTAATAGTGTTATATGAATGTTAATTTCTTAGTTTTGATAAATGTGCCATAGTTATATAAGATGTCAGCATTGGAAAAAGTGTATGTGGGGCATATGAGAACTCTCTGCACTATAACTCTTCTGTAAATCTAAAATTTTTTCAATATAAAAAGTTAAGAAAATTAATATGTTTCAATAAAACACAATGGCATGTAAAACATTTAGGAGAATAGTTATTTTACAATACAGAAGTAAATTCTCCTTGGTAAAGGAGCAAGTAAATGGAGGAATTGATAAAGATAATTGAGTACTTCCTATGTACCAGGGCTTTACATGGATTATTACATTTTATTTTCATAATAACCATTATAGTTGACATATCGCTCTCATCATTTTACAGATGACTTTAAGTCAATTGCTCAGAGCCAGTAAGTTGCAAATCTGGGATATAAACTAAGTTTGTATAACTATAAAGACCAAGATTTTTTCACAATGCCATAGTAGCCTCTAGTGTTACAATTTAACTGTCTTATTCACTAACCTTAAGTTTTATTTTCATTTTACTTTAATTTTAAGATGGATTTTAAAAAGTTAAGTGCATTTGGAGAATAATTAGAATTATAAGGGGGTCAAGAAACAATGAGGTTTAGCCCAAAATAAAAAAAAAAGAAGAAAAGTAGATATATGAATACATAACTATAATCAATAAACAAGGATTTTGTTTCTTCAGAAGGGATCCATACAGATTTATGAGAGGGGTGCATATTTCATCTTAAGGGAAACTATGTTTTAGCATTAGGTTGTTTAATAATAAAATGAGTTGTCTTTTGAAATCTTGCTAGTGGTATTATTTAGGTTAAGGCAGGATGTCTTCTCCAGGAGAAGTCTATCATTTTAAGAAGAAATAATTCATGCAGAGACATAGTGGTGTGAAATGCACTGAATATTTAGGAAATAGAAAATTCTAATGGATAGCAAGATCACATATTCTGGTACCAATGGGAATTGCTCAGGGATTTTGCTGTCACACTGAAAGACTGAGGAGTACATTGGCATTCTACCTAAATCCTATTATTCTGACTTGGAGCGCCAGTATAGATGCACTAAATAGTCACTGGAAGTAATTCTAGACAGTGACAAAATTTGGTGATAGTTTTGTAAAGTCAAAATTAAGGACTGCTATCAGCTAATTCCCTTACAGAAGAAGGAAGGATGAAAACAATACAATTAAAATTAACTAATTTATTATATACCGATATTATGCTTAATATATTTTATATAATTTATAAATTCTATTTAAAAAGAATAAAAACCAAATCCTAAATTGGGGAAAACCACATCGATTTACTGAAACAATTCTACCTCACAATGCTATTTCAATTCTGTTTCACTTCTGGCGCAAAGTCGTACTCATTGGTTGAACCAAAATGGGTACAAAATACAAATATTTTCCTAGGAAATCCAGCAAAACCACAGGGAAACAACACTGTTTAGTTCTTTTAACACTGAGTTATTTTCAAAACTCATTCCTTTAGCTTAAGATTGATCTCTCATACCATAGAGGGATGCAACCCTCTAAGTCTTTATTGTAATTGCCCTTTTCATATAAATGAAGTCTCTGAAGGCAACTTTTGATAAAGAAGTCTGGGGAAAAAGCTGATGCTGCTGGGAGGTGGAACTGGAGGATAAAATGGGAATTCAACAGGTGGGAAGGATGGACATGGATGGAAGAGGAGACCTAGGGAGACAATGTAAATTGCCTTAAATATTTGCCTTGATTATCCCTGTTCATTGTTTTTCAATTGTCTGTATGACATCCTACAAAATTACAATCATGTGGGTTTTTGATTTTTATTTTTTGTTTTTGTGGTACACAGGCCTCTCACTGTTGTGGCCTCTCCCGTTGTGGAGCACAGGCTCCAGACGCACAGGCTCAGCGGCCATGGCTCACGGGCCCAGCCGCTCCGCGGCATGTGGGATCTTCCCAGACCGGGGCACGAACCTGTGTCCTGTGCATCGGCAGGCGGACTCTCAACCACTGCGCCACCAGGGAAGCCCACAATCATGTATTTTGAGTTTACATTATTCTCAAGGAAAATATGACTATTGTAGTTCCTAATTCTTCCCTAGGATGAATTGGGTATGTGATTATAAGGATACCCATATAACACACACTGTTCCTAGAAAATTCCTTAAAATCTTTATCTTGATAGGTGAGAGATAGATTTAGATAGATCAGTCTGGAGAGACCTAATACAATACCTCTACTAGAAAATGCATCATTGGTTTCCTTGTGCCCGTTGCTTTGGCCAGCTGCATGCCTGTTATCGTAGCACAAACCTCCAGGGTACAGAGGACCTGAAATAAGTGCTGAGTGATCACAGAACACAATCTCTGGGCAAATGCACCCTTTTTAATTAAGTGACAACTACAGCCTTTGTTTTTGTTGTTTGTTCTTGGTTTTGTCCTTATAGAAATTTTTATTTCCATTCTGTATGATATAAAACTGTGCGTTTTTTGTTCTGATTCTTAATTTTCACCCCTAGGCACTGAAACCTGAAAAAAAACATTGTTTTAAATTTATCCCTAATATCAGTCTGCATAGAATTTAAACAATTTGTAATCTTGGACTCTATATCTTTTATTCAACAGAAAAAAGAACTCCTTCCAGAGTTTTTGATTCTCAAATATAGATAAATAAAAGGGCAAAAACAAATGTACCCTACTCTCGTCAAGGTATATAACACATACACACACAGTTTTAAGGTGATACACATCTCAGTGTGTCTTATATAAATAGGAACTTTTAAAAGTATGTCTTAAACAACAAATGCTGGAGAGGGTGTGGAGAAAAGGGAACCCTCTTGCACTGCTGGTGGGAATGTAAATTGATACAGCCACTATGGAAAACAGTATGGAGATTCCTTAAAAAACTAAAAATAGAACTACCATATGACCCAGCAATCCCACTACTGGGCATATACCCAGAGAAAACCATAATTCAAAAAGACACATGCACCCCAATATTCATTGCAGCACTATTTACAATAGCCAGGTCATGGAAGCAATCTAAATGCCCATCGACAGATGAATGGATAAAGAAGGTGTGGGACATATATACAATGGAATATTACTCAGCCATGAAAAGGAATGAAATTGGGTCATTTGTAGAGACGTGGATGGACCTAGAGAGTGTCATACAGAGTGAAGTAAGTCAGAAAGAGAAAAACAAATATTGTATGTTAATGCATATATGAGGAATCTAGAAAAATGGTACAGATGAACCCATTTGCAAGGCAGAAATAGAGACACAGATGTAGAGAATAAACATATGGACAACAAGGGGGATAAGAGGGGGTGGGGTGGTGGTGGGATTAAAAAAAAGTATGTCTTACTTCCAATGTACTTATTTATATAAAAATAAATCAAGCATATAATAAAAATGTAAATTTCTACATAAAGACTTAAAAGCATACATAAAGTCCCCCTCACCATCAAAACCATTTCCTCAGTACTATTCCCTCGAGATGTTCCCATTAGAAACTTCTAGTATATCATTCTAAGATTTGGCGCTGAGATGTTAAGTAACTCACCCAAGGTCACACAGCTAGTAAGTGGCAGAACCAGGGTACAAGAACTGACATTCTTGACTCCAGAGTTTATGCTCTCACCTCCTCATTATAATGTCTTAGGGATCCTTCTGCATCAAAAATGTATATTTACGGGCTTCCCTGGTGGCGCAATGGTTGAGAGTCCGTCCGCCTGCCGATGCAGGGGACACGGGTTCATGCCCTGATCCGGGAAGATCCCACATGCGGCTGGGCCCATGAGCCATGGCCGTTGAGCCTTTGTGTCTGGCTATACCGCTGAGCCTTTGTGTCCGGAGCCTGTGCTCCACAACGGGAGAGGCCACAACAGTGAGAGGCCCGCGAACCACAAAAAAAAAAAAAAAAGTATATTTACAACATTGTTTTGAAAGACCATATTGTTTCAGAGATATTTTTTAAATAAATGATCTTTTTCATAAGTTACTGAATGAGTATTCAGCATTGTTGCCAACATCCCTAGGGCAGAGCTGTAGGAATAAGATACCAGCCTAGAAGTTTATCAAGTTAGACTTCTTAACTTAGTTAAACTTAGTTAACTTGTTTAAGTTAGTTAAAATCATTCTAACTTAGTTAAATCTAACTTTTAACTTGGTTAAATTGTTGAGGTAAGCTCTCTCCATACATTTTGTTAAAATAACTAAGCTGGATAAAGTTTGTAAAATAGTAGCAAGATCTGCCTTAAGCCTCTCAAGGTGTACACTTAGGATAGTAGGTCAGAGTGCCCATACTGTTGGCTGATGTTTTTTTCCCGTTGTTATAGTGGCTACTGCAGTCACCTTTCCCAGTCAGTATGAAAAGCCTGTTTCATATCAATCCCCTTGGCAGACTATTCTCTGCCTCCATTTGAGATCTTCAGACTAAAATCCTTGCTGGATAGTGAGAAACTGGTTAACGCTATCTTGGACATCAGGATTTTTCTCTACTTGAAGACTTTAAAAAGACAATAGATGCTGTGCATGGCTATTTTTAAATATTCTATCAAACTCTTTCAAAAGGACGTCCCCAATTACATCTTTCAAATCTAAAGATACCTACCTTACCAATTACCTTTGTTCAGATAATAAGATAGAATTTATGGGTTCTTTTCATTGTAAAAATGAAAGTAAACCAAAAGTTACATTAAAATTTACTTACAGTCAGGACTTCCTTGGCAGTCCAGTGGTTAAGGCTCTGTGCTCCCAATGCAGGGGACCTGGGTTTGATCCCTGGTCAGGTAACTAAGATCCCGCATGCCGTGGGGCACAGCCAAATAAAAAATAAGTAAATAAATCAACTATACTTTAATAAAAAATAAAATAAACATTTAAAAATTTACTTACAGTAAAGAAAATAAGACTTTATGTAAAATATGATGGGTATAAGAATGCAGATTGATAAGGTTAACACAGTTCTCACAAAGCCAAACAGATTCCCTATCCTCTCCTCTCCTAGATGGAGATGTCTGTAAGCATCTTGCAAAGCTGCTGAGAAGAGAGAGCATTTTGCCAATTATCTCTTTCCATGCTTCATTTAGTTACTACCAGACTGAATAAAGGACTGAAAGTTATGCTTCACATTGAAGTTTAAATACAGTAATTGTACCTTATATTAAAATCCTTAATAAGTTGAATATTAAATGTACTACCCTTTTTCTGCATTCTCCAACATTTCCTTCCCTGAACATATATTACTTTTCTAATTAGAAACATACACCACCTCATAAACTTTTAAAGTGTTTTTTTTTAAAATTGTGTGCCCCGTGGTTAATAAAAAGTTATTTTTAATTTATTTTTTATAAATTATTTATTTATTATTATTATTTTTGCCAAGTAAACACTTGGAGAATCTTTAATAAGTGCAAGCATATTTTGATTTTGGTATTAAATTTAGTACGCATGCTCCATAAGTAGAGTTCAAAGCTAGAGAAAAATGATAATTTTGATTTTATTTTTCAAATGTTCAGATAATAGAGGCTATTACTCTGGAAAAATTCTTCTACTTCTACTATAGCTGTGTATAAACTTGCCTGTTTATGGTGGATAAAAAGAATAGTGAGAAAAAAAAGTAGTGTTTAAAAAATTTCTTACAAGTAAAGAGAATTCTTTATCCAGCTCTCATATGTGTTCTTGAACTTTCTAAATGCTGTACATTTCTGTGTGGAATTTAAGATAACATATAAAATACATATTAATGGTATATTTTCTCTTTCAAAAGACTTTATTTCTAAAAGGGGGATATAAGACTTTCAAAGAAATGACATTTTACCAAAAAGCTTGATCTTTCATGACATGCCATCTAACTCTCACAGTGGGTGTAATTTACCAAATTGGTTTGAAGGCACTTCAATAAGTACAGGAGCCATCGTCTGCATTACTGATAGATTTATCCAAATACTTGATAGTCCATTAGGAGAATGATTCATCTGAAAACAAACAGACCAATATCCACACGGTGCTCCAAACATACAACCAATCTGAGAAGCAACCAGTCAGCAATTATCTACTTAGGGTTTGCCGTTGACCACACAAGTAATGCCTCAGGTTGCCACTTCTAAAAAGATTATATTTGCTACTTAAAATAATTGCTATTTTCTCTTGAATAGATGAATGTCACATATCCCATAATTAGAAGGCAGCTAAAGAATATCCAATTCAGTGAAAAAGGGTATGGGGGGGTAGAGGAAGAGCTGTAATACAAACAGAAACATTTGAACTAATGAATCAAGGTTGCCTGAAAAGTCTTAGGCACTATTGTTAATATATCTTAAATTACAGTGTTCTAAAATCTCTGTGCCTTGTTTTCTCCCTACTCTCTATCCTCTAATTTCCCTGATAATTTCACATAGGCACTCGAACCTTCATTTTTTAAATATCTTATAACAACTCCATGCTCAGGGTGTTCTATAAATATACTGAGGCTTATTTGTGACTTATTTTGTTTTAAGTGCTGAAATATTAATTCAGACTCGATGGTGACTAAATCCTGAAGAAACAATGTAAGTAAACTCAAATTCTATTGATATTTTTAGCTTTACAATTACAATTTTCAAAATAATTTATAATTACCTATTTTTTCATCTTAATGATCTAATTAGCCTCATTTGTTTAAATTAATAATCCTTAGCTCTATATCTTGTAAAATTCATACTACAGATATTTACAGACTCAATTCCCATAATTCTTCCTCAAGTAATCACAAATGGCTAAACTATTTGCTGTTGACAGAACCCTGGGCTGCTGTGTTACACAATTCTAGTGGATACATTCGTATAAACTATGTGAACAATACCCCTGGAGTTTTGCAAGGCATAGTCATTCACGTGAACTACAGTGGGAACATGCCTTCCAGAATTATGCACTTCCGTATCATGGTTAGACCCATCACACCTTTTTACTTATCTGTTCCTTTGCTTCCATTATACGTTCTGTGCCAGTAACCCCACCACCAACCTCCAGACTACCTAAATGAGGTTAAACCCTCTTTATATTTCAAATGCCTAATTTAAAGTTTGCCATGTCTGTGAGCCCACCTAATGAAGCTGAAGTGCTCCCTTAGCCTTTTGTTCTCAAAAGAGGTCAGTACTCCCTCTGTTGCCTCGTGTGTGTATGTGTGTGTGCACGTGTGTGTGTGTTTGTGCGTGTGTTTGCCTTTCCTGCTTGAGAATGAGATATTTAAGGACAGGAACCATGGCTTGCTAATCTTTGAATAAGTACGTCACAGTGCTTGCTTCATGGTTGGGCTAGAAATCATTTGCCAAATTGATTTCAATAAAATGAGAATTCTTATATAACTCAGGAAAGTACTTCAACACACCTATTAGCATTTAGGGTCAAAAAAATACCCCACCACTTACCTAAAATTTCATTCTTAAAAATAATTCTGACTTCAGAAACAAATACTGTTTCACATGTTTTATTGACGTCACTCCTTGCACAATACAAAATAAAGAATTACCAGACTCATAAACAGGTTCCCTGGAGCAATACCTTCCTATTTCCCTGCTTTATTATTCCTCCAATGGTCATAGGAATACTAAACTAAACCCACAAAACTTACATAATTCTATTTTCAGTAATCCTTTCAAAGCCTAAGCTTGTGCCTTATAATACAAATTAAAAGCTGCACATTAGAAGTTCAGAACATTATCTTGAAGACCAGAAAAGGTTATCTTCCATAAATGCAGACATGGTTCCCTGTTTTAAACAACTCTCTGTGCTCAACTGTAAGGTATGTGGGTAGGAGTTTCCTACTGTACACAGGAATTTCACCCGGTAAAGGCAAACAGATCAGGTAACTGGCCATTTTTAAAATAAATCATACACCATATAAAGCTTAGCGTGACTCTAAGAAAAAATATGACAATACAAATAACTAATTCATCTTTAATTATTAGATATCCCAGAAGATTTTAGAAGGTCATGTGGATACCCTTTAGGTAGCCAGCTCCTTAAAGCTGATACACGGAGAAACATATACAATAAAGAGAAAGCCAGTTCTGAGACTTAGTTAGATAATTTTGATTTAACGGGAATTTATTGAGAACATTATATTCCAGGTTCCATTATAGAACTGTGGTTAAAAGTAAAGAAAACAGACAAAATCTCTTCCTTCGTGGAGCTTACAGTATAGTAGGAAGAGAAATTAGCCCTGGAAAGGTAGGTTGGAGCGTGATTATAAGATGGACTTTATGTTACATGTAATTGTGTTTCTTCTAAGCCAACCACAGTCCCATCTTTTTAACAGATCTTGGCATTTATCTTATTCTATGGGGCTGTCAACCAGGAATAGCTAAGGTGCCTATGCCTCCTGGCACGTCAACACAACATCTAACTATGCAGTCCCAACTGCAGCCTTAGTTTATGCCTCATCATATGACACATTGTGATGGATGTGCCAACAGACCCCGAAAGATTGTGAACTCTCTGAAAGCCAGTTCCAACATTTAGAAGCTGATCTGGCAGAAGACTCTTCCCTAAAAACCCCTTCTAACATCTGAATATGCAGTTTTCTAAGCCTGTACATTTTCACACTATAAACACAAGCTTTCTGTCAAACACTGATGTTAAATAATCAGCATCCTTCCCCAGCCAACATTATTTGTACAGTAGAACATGCCAGTGAATCTCCTAACACTGATTACCAGCAAAACCATTTCCAAAGAAAACAGGGGATATGAACCCTTAGAATTCACTAATTGTCTCATGTTGAATAAACACTAAAGAGGATGGAAGAAACAGGTCACCTTGGAATTCAGATTTAAAGACACCATCATTAAGGTATGAAAGGCACTTGGATTATAATTTCACTCAAAAAACATCTAATAACTTTCTTAACAACAACCATTGTGAAATTGTTTGAGTCTCTTTCTGCATATACAAAACCAAAGAGAAGAAATAATTTGTTTTTAAGAAAGCGTAAGCTAAATCAATTTAATTGTTTCAAGGACATTGAAAGATTCATTGATATAAGATACAACAAGCAAAAGTGATGACAAAGCACCAAAAAAAGACCTGGATACTGTTCCAGAAGTTTGTATGACTGCTTAAACTTGCTATGTCTCAGCATCTCTTGTTACCCACTTTTGGAACATAGTTAAGACTAGAGATACAATTATCTTGATGTGGCTAGAAATTTTTCTTCCTCTTTTTTGATTTTAGTCTTTTAGAGTAATACTGTCTATTAGAAATAAAATGCAAGCCATAAATACATTTTTATATAATCTGGTAGTCACAATAAAAAGTAACAGGTAAACTAATTTTAAAGTGTATTTTATTTAACCCAATTTATCCAAAATATTATTATTTCAATAAATGTTCATTATAAAAATATGCATTAATGATGTATTTTTTGATACTGCCTTTTCAAATCCTGGTGTCAAATTTATACTAACAGCACATCTAACATCGGACTAGCCACATTTTAAGTGCTCAATAGCCACATATGATTACCATACTGAACAGCATAGTCTTATGGGGTAACATTATATCTGTCTCACTGTTTGGTAGTATGTACTGGACAAGTGTGTATATATCAGGGCCTAAAAATAGTATATTATTATGATGAGAGATGTTTGTAAACTAACGTATAATTTAGAAGTATTTCATGTGGTCGTTTATCACATCATCCCACAATGTTTGAAAGTATTGATTCACATTCTAAGAGTAAGCAATTGACTCCCCTACTTACTGGTTAAGGAAGCCTACTATTCATTAACACTAAGAGTTATTTAGGAAAAAAAGACATTTTAAAACATCAGTACTCCTCAATTTCTTTTTCTCTTTTATGTCACTTAAAAACAGCTGAAGCAATATATGTCAGAGATTTAGAATGTCAGTCGTCATTAAGAACTAAAACTGAAGTAAAAAAACAAAGGACTAGTCAACGTCTTCAGAATTATTGTTGCCTAAAGGCAGATGCATCTAGTTTTGGGACCCCACCACCCTGCTAAAATTCAAGATTTATCTTTTCCGAAAACTTTCCTCTGGAAAAATTCTCTTTGCTTTCTTTTACATTCAATCCAAAGGCTCAGCCTCATCACCCTGTGGCGCTAAATGATTAATCCTAAGTGGCTTTCCTGGCTTTTGCTCATACTTGCTCATGCTAGAGTTTTGGTTTCCTGCAAATTCTCCTTTAAAAGGTTTTTCCCAAGTCACAGAGTATGTCTTATAGGTGCTCAGAAATGGCATGCAGCCTTTGTCATGCTCTTCCACAAGTCCAGCTTCCCTCTTGGGTGTCTTACGTTTCTCAATAGACTATTTGAAGGTGACTTGCCCCTTCTGTGAGCCTATCTGTAAGCTATACTTAGCAGTTTAATTTAGAAGCATATTTAGCAGTATAATTGCTATATCCTGCAGCTGTCAACTAGGCAAAGAAAGTCCTCTGCCATGGGCTGTCCTGGTAACTTATGTTGCCAAAACTACTTCCTAACAATTTAGAGAAAAATCCTCTCCCTGGTGCTGTTACCCTTTTAACTGGGCCCTAAGGTGATGTTGAATATGCCTTTTGTCTAAAACAGTTCCTATCAAAATGGCCACTTTAACTTTTGCTCACAGCTTCTCTATACTGGGTCAGATCAGGTTCCCGGGGCTAAACCAGTTTTCACAGACTATACTGACTTCTGTTTCCCCAAAACCCCAGCCTTCATCCTGTGATGTGGTGCTTGCTATATCAGTGCCAACAAGGGGGCCAAACTTAGAGTAGGCACTTAATATTTTGAACAAAAATTCTTTTATTTTTTGTAATTCCATTTTCACAGTCTCTATATACTACAATATTTATTTAGAATTTGAGAATTATTTAAAGTATTTAAAAATATTATTTACATATGTAGTTGTGAAGATTTGTTTTTGTAAATAGAAACAACTTTATTATTTACTGCCTATAGAAGTAATAGATATTCATTGTAAAAAATAAATCAAACTATAAGGATTTCTATACAATTTCTTAAACCCAAAGAATAAAATTTTCTACAGTGGTTTGTTTCAAATCCTTTAAAAATTCTTTGTGCATTCTCCTCACTAAGATCATATGATATATGTTGTATTGCATACTTTTTCATTTATTTATATATAGCGGATATAATACCTATCTGACATTTTTATTAGATGCATAATATTCCATTGCACGTACATTCCATGAGTAATTAACCATATCTTATTGGTGAATAATTTATTTCAAATTGTTTTTCATTAAAATCTAAGTGTAAGATACATTCTGTATATGAGTTGGAGTTTGTTGCCAATTCTTCTTGAGAATTCCTTCAATGTGAAACCTTTGTGTCAGAAGCTATCATACTGAATTTATTTACTCATCCCTTTAAAATATGTCATTTAACAAAATATTAAAATAATACTTAGATTTTATCTTTCAAAATGACAAGTTTAGAACAAGTTTTTCCTTATTTATGTCTTGAAAAAAATAAGAAAATCTTAAAAATAACTATAAAAAGAAGAGTAGGCGTACCCTCAATAAATTTAAAAAAATCAAAAGCATTTGAGTAGTATTATATATATCATACTTCAAAAAAATTATACTATAGGTTGTTTATCTCTTGATATGAACACATATAGATCTACCTAATTCTTTCCAATGATTCCATAGTATTCCATTCCATACATCTAACATAACTTATATCCTAATAATTGACTTTGAAAAATGTTTCCAGTTAATATTCTATTAAATACCATAATAAATATCGTAATGTATACATCTTTATTGCTTTGGATGAATGTAACTATAGACTGTAGATTTAGCAATACAATTGCTGTATAAAAGAGATCATGCTTTTTGCAAAAGTGTCTAAAAAACTTACATACTTTCTCCAAACATATAAGGCTATTTCTCTACACCTGGAATTTGAGAAATTATCCAAATTTTTTATTTTGACAAATAAGTAGTGGCAAATCATATCCCATTCTCACTGTGTTTAACATTTCTGAATACAGAACTACTATATTTTATATTTCTCATTCCCTAGTTTTTAAATATAGTTTTGCTACATATGCTAATATTTATATTATTTAAATTTTTAAATTATTGAAATTCAAATAATGATGCCATGTTAAATTAATTCTTCTGTGATTTGCTTTATTTGCTCAATATTTTGTTGGTGAAATGCAAACATATAATACATGTGGTAGTTCACAACATGAACTACACTGTCTCATTCTCATGAATTCCCTGTCTCATTCTCTCCCATTGTTGCATATACTACATTTGCTTTAATCCATCCTCCTGTTGTTTTACATTTGGGTTGTTCCTAGTTGTGTTGCTATTAGAAATAATGTTGATATCAACATTCTTCTGTCTCCTGGTGCAAGTGTATAAGTATTTATCAAACAAATATATATGTAGGAAGAAAATAGTTGCGCCTCAATACAAGCACAGTTTTTAAATGTATCTATAACTCCAAATTGTTTTACAAATGGTTGAAAGACATTCTAATTGGTTGTAAGCAATGGCCATGACTATTTTCAGACTTTTCAGGTTTTTTTCCAATTAAGTGATTGAACTGGTTTCTCACTATGGTTTTAATTTGCTTTTCTTTAATTTCTGAACAGGTTGACCTTTTGTTTTATTTGTATTAGCTACGCATATTCTTGCTTCTAGGAAATGTCTCTTTTTATATTTTGTTCAATCGTTTTGCATTTTAATTGATTTTTAAATGTTGTACATGCTCTATATTAGTTTACTGCTAATTATATGTGACAGCTTCTCCCATTAAGTTACTTACTTTTACTCTTTTATTTCTATTTGTGAAAAAAATTAATATAATCAGTATTATTAATGTTTCCCTTTTTGTTCTTTATTTTATTTAAAACCATTATAGTATTATATATCACAAAGAATTATTTACTTCGCATGGAGTATGTTATGTAATAGACATCCTATTTCATTGTTCCATATAGGTAAGCACAGCCCCATTACCATTATTGAATAGATTACCTTTCCCCATTGATCTCACTGCTGTCGTATATTGGGTCTCCTTATGTTTGCATTGATTTGCTGATAAATTTATGTTAAATTCTATTCTTTTGTTTTTTTCTATTTGTTATCCTTGCCAATACCCACCCTGGAATTTCTATTACATTACATTTGCTACATGGTAACCTGGTATTGGTACCATTGTATGCTTATTAATTTAGTTTTATTATGATTTTTATATCTTTTAGGGCAACCTCATCCTAATCTTTTGCTTCAAAAATGTTTTGGCTCTTTCATGGCTTTGCTATCAAAGCCATAAAATTATTTTAAATTTTGATTACAATTTAATTGAGGAGATATGGGGGTATATGTATATGTATAACTGATTCATTTTGTTATAAAGCAGAAACTAACACACCATTGTAAAGTAATTATACTCCAATAAAGATGTTAATAAATAAATAAATAAGTAAATACTAAGAAACAAACAAAAAAAGAATTTAATTGAAACTATCAAATTATGAATCAAGGAAAAAAATGAACATCTTACTGATGCATCATATTCCCATGAACATGGATATATGCCTCCATCTCTTTTAGCTCTTTTGTAATTTTACTCATAAATGTGTCACATGTTATTTGTAAGATTAGAATTTTATAAATTTCTATTTTATATCTTCTGTGATTATTAAATTATATAGAAAAGTATTTTAATTTCTAAAATTATTGAAGGCATTAGTTACATCTTAATTTAACTAAAATTTAATTTTTCAAATTAAATACAACTGTTTTCTGTATGTGATCCTGCATGTTTTCAGTAGTTTAATTGATAACATTTGGGTTATTTTTTCTAAAACTTTGTTCTCTGATATTTTAATAAATATAAGTAAAAAGAATTAACAATCAATTATTGAGAATTTCCTGTATTTTGAACAATGAATTCATTACTCAATTTATTTTGGATAAAGGCATCTAAGACAAAAATAATTATTTATTTATTTATTATAAATTTATTTTATTTATTTATTTATTTTTGGGTGTGTTGGGTCTTCGTTTCTGTGCGAGGGCTTTCTCTAGTTGTGGTGAGCGGAGGCTACTCTTCATCGTGGTTTATTTTTTAAATGGAATGAGAGAATGGAGCAGAGGCAAGATAAGTTAAAGAAATAGTAAAGGATCAAACTCACAGAATATAGTATAACCAGAATATTAAATCCAGATCAGTTTGATTCCAGAATCTCTACCCTCACCATCTCCTGTAGTCAACATGGGAGCAAAATCACAACATATAATCCCAAAATTCTCTGTTGTACAAGTAATATTGCCCCAAATAAATTTGAAGCTCCTTTAATTTTATAAATTCAGTATTAGATTTGATGAATCCTGTGAAGTAAGAAATGCTTATAATTATGAACACATTCTATTTTCTTGTCTGATTTCAGGAAAAATTTGGTAATGTACATAGAATATTTCTATGTGAACTTCTGTGTTGTGATATACAATGAAAGATACTTGTTTGTAGAATGTTTTTGTCAAGTATTAAAATTAAGGCTTTGGAGCCTCAATACTTTATTGCATTTAAAGACTTCTGTCATCTTTCTTTTTTAATATAATGGGAAATTCAAATGAGAATAAATATCTTAATGCAATAATGAAGAAAGAAATGATTTTTAATTAATTAATATGAGAAAAAACCTAAGACAAAATCTCTATTAGCTTTAATTTAATCTTATTGATGAAGTTTAAGTACACTTAAAATTCTTTCTTCCCCATTTAGTAGCAACTTATACATGTCAAATGTGCCATTCAATATACAAGATATACCACAGAGACAAATCAATGGTGTTGCCATAAAGTTTGCTGTAGAAGTTCCTGGTTTTAACTAATGTGATTTGTCATCTGTAACACTAAAGTTACTTTTCTTTGCTAGAGCTAATGATCAGACATTAAAAATTACTTAAAAGATAAATGGCTTGTCAAATTTCTCATTAGGTAAATCCCAGAGGATACAATTTATTCACTGAAGTAAGTGTTTGACAATAAAAAAAAAAAATCAAGAAATCCCACAAATTTCTTCATAAGTTCACAAAAATCAAAATGCTAAACAATAGCATCTCTCACAACAATAGCAAGTGATCTCTTTCCTATCACTTAATAGACTGTAAAGGGGATGTTTTATTCCACTGACACCAGAAAGCTCTTAAATGAAACAACTCTATGTGCTGTAATAATTTCTTGGCACAGGGAAGTAGTTCCTTGCCATCTGTACAGCTAACCAATACTGTACAAATCAGGCACCACAAATTCAAATGCCTGTGGGTCCTGGCCTACAACATAAATGAGGAAGCATCCAGGTGTGAGACAAAGGAAGCAACTGAGCCTACTGCACACTTTAGAGTGCCCTTTTTAAAGGGGACTGCCACTGTTCAGCCCAAGCAGATGGTTATACAGAAATGTGGGTCCAGTGTTGTTAGATCTTGTCAATCTTCAAGAAAAGTTGCTAACCTGAACTCTTTCATAAAATATCCAATTTTGAAAATGTTCTGCTGAGCAAATATAATATCTCCATAGGTTGCATAATGCTTAGTGTGGCCTATGGATATATTATATTTCAAATATAAACTCTTTACATGAGAACAGGGGATTGAAGAGAAAAAAGAGAGTATAAACAGAAGAGAGAGGAAAGTAATTTTGGATAGAAGGTAGAGGAGTTAGCCCAGTGACTAAATATTTATAGTGAAAAGTGACAAGGAAAAGCAGGAATGGAATTTTTGTTGGAAGACCTAAGGATAAAATGAAATTCTTGAAATTATTTTTTGGTGAATTTCAGGGTCTAACACTCCTAGCTTCTGCCACTTACTTACTTACTGGGCTTTTTCTTGGGCATATTAAGTCAACCCTCTGAGTCTCACTTTCCTTATTCATAAAATGGGAATAATTACTACAACTTCATGGGATTTATGAGATTATTAAAATGAAATGTTATTAATAATATCTAAAAGTAACAACACACATATCTGTTACGGAAGATAGAATCTATGGTTGTCAATTTATCTTTCTCTTCCTTTTCTTGTTTGCTATTATTTGGAGTAAGGCTAGGATTATGGAAAGTGGTTTGCAAAAGGAAATACGAGGCAACAATTTGGGTTGTACTCAAAAAGGAATAAGAGTTTAGAGGTAGCAAGATAATATCTGTATCTAATCATACTATTATTTTTTCCTCAACAGCAATTCAAATAAAGAAAGAAGAAATAGACACTCCAATGATAAGCACAGTGGTAACTATCTGGGCAACAGCAGTGAAGACAGAAAATAGGAAACCTGAGTGTGAATTTTGCCTATTTCAGAAACTCATTTCAAGCTTATAGTACTATTTTCACTAGCAATAAATAAAACGCATTTTAATTTAGAGTATTTATTTTATCTAGGTCTTACTTTTTAATGATACATGAAGGGAAAACTGGACCAGGCAACATCTGAACACACACTGAGTTTGGTTGTAGGATGGGAAGCCTGCATTTAGGGAACCCAAATCTTTTATACTGGGCAGTAAGTAACCTTCCTGACCTTTGTCCTAAAGGAAGGCATTATCTATATTATACTGGATGGTACCTTTGACCAGAGGGAAAAACTATCTCTACCTTCAAAGCTGTTTGCTATAAAAACATGCTTGAAAATATGGTTAAAACAAAGGCAGTCCGTGCATCACAAGATGTGTGGAAACATGACAGACAGAATCTGCACAAGTCATACATGAACTGTGGAGAATGTCCTCCAATACTCTCTAGTAAATTAGTCAATTAACCAAGATAAATGTACCCAACTTTCAATATTTGTAGTCTTCTGAATTTCTCAATAATCATTTTTCTCTCTCCACAATGGAAAATGATGTAGGTTTTATGGATATATACCTATTTAGTAACATTTCTCTAGTCCTTACCTTGTGGACTCCATGCATAGCATTGAGGATTAAACCTTAAGCAAGCAAGGTCACTAAGCAAGGTCACTGGCCCACAGGGCCTCGGCCTACAGGGCCTCTCAATCAAGAAAAAGAGCTACCATAAATGTCAGTCATCAGTTTTATTATAACATAAGTACATACAAAGATCAAGCAGAACACAGGAAGAAGTTCTTGGTTTGGCCCAAAAGGTGTCTATCTAAGTGGACCTTTTTCCAGGAACACAGACTCTGAATTTCTCAGGGGAGGTTAATTTTAAACTGTATTTTGACAGATAAGTAAGTTTTTAGTAAGTAGAGATAGAAGAAGAGGTGGGAGAAGGTGCAGGCGATGGAAGTAGGCAAGGCACGCAATGAGAAAAATCATGGTATACTCAGCGGTTTGCAAGTATTTGTTATTTCTTGAACATGGAGTACATACGAGAGGTTAGAAAATGATTCTGGAAAAATGAGCAGGGTAGATTATGAATGACCCATCTTATTCTAAGGATTTGAGCTTTGCCATAAGATAGTAGGAACCAATAAGGATTTTAAGAAAGTATACTAATTTTATATTATACTAATGTGTTCTTGTTCCAGAGAGAGTAATACTGATTCCTTATTAATAAAAACTACATGCAAGTTTTCTTATTCTAGATCTTGAGATCTAGTCTAGGAAAATTACAATGAATTCTGATGACAAAGAAGGATTTTGAGAATTTTGACTGCAGTTGTCTCCAAAAGCTGATCCATTCACACATGGACAGAAAAAGTACAATACTTGAGATTCCTTATGCAACAGCAGTAGCACTGACTTGGTATGGGAGTAGGAGTCGTAGACCAAATGTGGTTAAAGAGAGTCTACAGTCCATTTCTCATCCCTGTAGGGCTCACTGAGTGTGTTTCTGTCTCCTGGGAAGTTGGGAGTGACCTGGGAAGTTGGGAAAGGGCAATTTAATGGCATCAACAGTGGTTTAGAGGCTGCTTTGCCCATGCACATCAAGTGTAGGTGGACATTCAGGGTCTGAGGTTCCTCTAGACAAAACCAAACAAACAACCAAAAAAAAAAAACAAAACAAAACACACAACTCATCTTTAAAGCATACTCTTAGAAAAATACTAGTGAGTATTTTTGAGCACATACAATGTTCCAGACACTGGTATGAGTTTCATATGTAGTAAATGTAATTATCAAAATGACCCAAAGAAGTAGGTATGGTTTTTTACTCCTTCGTTACAAATGAGGACACTGAGACACAGACAATAAGTAACTTCTTCAGAGTCATAAAGGGAAAAGTCAAGATTCACAAAAAGCCAGTCTGCCTCCAGAGGCTATACTCTTAAAAGCCATTACATACTTATATAGAAGACAAATTACACGTTGGGATTTCAAACACAGACTTGATAGCTATATTATAGTCAAGTTGATCAGCCATTTTATTTCTAAGGACTACAGTTGTTAACTTCTCTAAGACAAAGTGTAAGGAAAAAAAAAATCTCTATTTGAAACTAGGTTTTTCTTGGGGATGGTACAGAGACCCAGTACCAAGATGAGTAGGGACATGGTGAGCTGTTTGGAAGTTTGGTTGGATGAGAAATATTAGACACAAGTAGATTGGATAGAGTCAACTGAGTAAAAATTAATCTGCATTTAAACAAGTTGGTAATAAAAACAGGGAAAGATTATAATTGGCATAGGGGGTTGAAACTAGAAGACAATAATCCATTAAGTAATGAAGTTATAAAGGGAGTAGGTAGATCCTACAATGACTAGAGAAATTAAGTTTTTACTTTAGGTGAGTTTACTCAAAAATAAGAACAGTCTTTAGGGAGAAAGTTTTAGGTTTACTGACTTCTGTTCCTATTGGAGATCCAGGCCGAGATGTCCAGTAGGTAATTTTAAAGTATGTGTGGAATTTAGGAGGCAAGTCTAGGATAGATCTGGAATGGTTAGCCACCAGCTTATCTTGAGGGTTAGGAGCCATATCAATGTAAAGATTATATAGCAAGAAGAGTGAATTGGATTGTGAAGCAACATAGTTCTAAGGAGCCCTTGGAAGTATCAAGGGGTCAGAGAAAGATGGAGAATGAATATTCATAGAGAAAAGAACTGAAGAGAGAAATAGTTTCATTAAGACAGGGGTAGTTTTAAAAGGAGAGTTTTGCCTCTCACTGTTGTGGCCTCTCCCGTTGCGGAGCACAGGTTCCGGACGCTCAGGCTCAGCGGCCATGGCTCACGGGCCCAGCCACTCCGCGGCATGGGGGATCTTCCCGGACCGGGGCACGAACCCGCGTCCCCTGAATCGGCAGGCGGACTTTCAACCACTGCGCCACCAGGGAAGCCCCTAAAAGAAGAGATATTTTAAGCAAAGTTTGATCAGATAAGCAGCAGTATTTTTCTACAAATTGTGTCAAATGAAAGATTGTTGGTGATCTTACCAAGTGTCATTTTAAAGGAGTAATAGGAGATGCACTCAGTTTATGTAAATATGACGTAAGAAAATAAAAAGAAATTAAATTACTGTTTCAAGAAATAAAGCTATAAACTGAAAGAGTGATAGAGAGGTAGACAACCTCTTGTGGGACAGAAGTCGGAGAGGAGTTTTTGTTAGCTTTAGAGATGAAAAAAATTTTAGAGAGAGATAGAGGAACTAGTATAAAGTGTAGTTTGAAGTTAGGTAATAGGTGATAATATGTGAAGTACAAAGAAGTCTGAGGTTAAAGCTGGAACTCTAATACTTCATTTTTTAAAGGCTATTTACAAATTATTATCCTTAAAGATGGGGAAATAGAGATACAGGACAAAAAACTCTAAAGTACATACCAAAAAAGTCAGAGAGGAAAATGCAAACCGGATATGAATTAAGCCATCAAGCTTTTCTGTTTCACTGTACAATGGAGCTTCAATAAAAAGGATTGTGGTAATCAAAATTTCTATGCTACTGTATTTACACACACACAAATCCCACTGCCAGTATAAAAGCTCACATTAGTGATGACTATTTTATTCAAGCCGTACTTAAAGAGAAATCAATTGTATTTCTCCTTTTTCTTTTTCAATGAAAATATATTCCTTCAAATTCATTCCTTTGATATTTAAATAATTTATGTGAGTTTGCATCTGTGGACTCAAAAAATGTAGGTTTTAAAATGATCACTATGTATTTTAGTTTATTTCAAAGTAGAGAGATTTTTTTTTTAAACATCTTTATTGGAGTATAATTGCCTTACAATGGTGTGTTAGTTTCTGCTTTATAACAAAGTGAATCAGTTCTCCATATACACATATAACCCCATATCTTGTCCCTCTTGCATCTCCCTCCCTCCCACCCTCCCTATCCCACCCCTCTAGGTGGTGACAAAGCATGGAGCTGATCTCCCTGTGCTATGCGGCTGCTTCCCACTAGCTATCTATTTTACATTTGGTAGTGTATATATGTCCATGCCACTCTCTTATCAAAGTAGAGAGATTTTTATTGTATTACAGTCATGCATCCAACAACAAAAAAAGTAGCTGTGTATCATACTACACTGGTGGATGTAGAGGACATGAGAGTATAATACAGCATCCTCTCCTGAAAAGGTTTGCAAACTACTTTGAAAAAAAATTACACTCAGCATTTGTAGGACATTCTTTTCATCCCATTTTGCTTGCAAACAAGTTTATCTGGGTGACTTATTCAACTCCAGGTGTAAGCACGGCTGATGGATTTGCATTGATTTATTTAAAGTACCTTTCCTTGTGATCAGATGTAGTTTTGTTCAAGAAGCCTAGCAGAGATGAAAAATCTATCTGTAGCCATGGAACAAAATGAGGGAAACCCACATCCATGACTTTGACCTTATTATCATGGTGTTTCAAAAAACTCCACTAACTAGTCATGGAGGAGATGTTGATAAATATGCACATATATAACAACAAAGTACTTAATACAACATGTGTAACACACACACTCAGATTTCCTGTGAATCAGTTTACATTTCCTAAAATACATGAATCTATTCATGTTTTCAGAATTGGTAAGAAGAGATTTTGAAAGCACCATTCTTAACTTTCTACCTAATTAATTACAAACCCAATGCAATAAAAGTAGTAGAGATTTAAAATACAATAATCTATGTTCTTTGTTTAGATAAAATTTTATCTCTATTATAAAATACAAACACCAGATTTCTAGTGAATTATTTAGATCAACTGATCAATACCATGGTCAGAGTTTCAGATTCTGCCAACCCAGAACACCAGAATAATAAAGCACTGTTGAGAAGCAGAATGAATTGCTTCCCCTTTAGGCTCATACATCACTTGGTTCATATGTATGCTAGTAAGATTTCCATGTTGTGTTACAGTTTATCTGCTTACTTTTCACTTCATCAAGGTGTGAGTCCCTAAATAGCAGTATCAGTATCATATCTTTGTCATCTTGCTATTTCTGTTATTAAGCAATGTTCCTACACATAATGCACTTTCAATTAAAATTTATTGTGTATTAAGTGTTTATATTTCTCTCTATTCTAATTATCCTCATCTTCAATGAGTGCATATAGGTATTATAATGCTCTTTTTATTTACAGAGATTATGATAAAAGCATATATATTCATATTAAGAATATATTGATGATTCAAGTTTCAGTTATACTAACCTCATCTGATTTAGAAACTAATAATTCTTTTTAGAGGTTGCTCCAGTCTATTGCTTTTTCTATGTTGAGAGATCCAAGAATAGGTATTTTTTTCAATTGGTATGCCGGTTCTGATATAGTTGTTTATTGTTGATTGCTGTTGCAGAATATAGCAAATTGGTAATTGAGTGCTAATCGAGTTTTCTATTTTTCCTCCAGCTGAAGGTTTAAGATGTCTTACTAAGCTTTCAATGTTAAAATTTCTCCAATTGTCATTTTTGTTTCCTTTTGGGTTTTTTTTTTTCTTTTGGTATTTTGGGCTGAAAATGATGCAGTGACATTGATCAAACACAGAAATACATAAATATGGACATTCACCTAACCGATTAGGGTAGGGAAAATTATAATTTGTCTTACTCTAGTGATTAGAGACACTGAAAAGAGAACAAAGGTTATTTAATTTGATTTTGGTTAGGATATTGGAACTTTCTCCTAAAGACCATAAAATCAACTATCATAATAAGATCCTCATGTTGCCCTAAAACAAGTCAGACTAATTCTATATGCCACAAAAGGCAAAAGATGTCTTAGATTTATTTTAATTATTTTATGCACCATAAGATGCCTATACTTTCAGCACACAAGAGACTAATAATGAGTTGTGAAACTGAAGACAGATTTATAAAAATAAATCAGAGCAATTATTTGCATCTCCATGAAATCCCAGGGTTGCCTTGTCTTACAGGGTCCCTGTAATGAACGAAGGAATTAAAGTAATTCTCTAAATAAGCACACTTGTCAAAGTCAGCTTACTCCGCCCCCAGTCCAATTATCTAGGTTTGGCTTTGGAGAGTCGACCATTAGCTAATTAAACTGCCTTTGAAAGATCAACAGGAAAACAGCATCCACTATATTTACTCACCTTTTTTTCAGCAACAGGAATGCTTTATGACTTAATTCCCAACATCATTAGCCTAATGAAACATCAGAGGAAATCCCTAAAAAATTCTCCACTCAAAGTTCATTACTATAGACCTTTTTCTCCACCTCTGAAGTAAGGATAACAATCATTGTTCAGGTCCACAAAATGAACTTGGGGCCAAAAAGAGAGGCCCTGTCCTGTAAGGCCTTCCTTGCAGGAGAGGAGTTGTCCTATTTATAGTCCAATTTTGATCTGTGAGATGGGAAATGATAGAACAGTGCTCACATTTCCTCATTTTAGAAATCAGTGAGAAGGGGGAACCAGAACTGTTGTTTTTTTTTTCCTTCAACCTAGATAACGATAGTACACTAATCATGATTTGAGTCTTCTGCCTGTATCGAAGACAAGTGACTAGGAATCTGATTCTTAACACTATAATCCTTTACTTTTGGTTGCTTTACTTCTGTTTGTTTTCAGGTATTCTAATCATCACAATTATTATCATAGTCGTCTGTCCAAAATGTAGTATTTATTGAGTACTTATTATGTGCCAAACTATGCTAAATAATTCAAATGTACAATCTGACTCAGTGCTTAATTTACCATTGTTTAATCTATTTTAAGCCTGAAAAAATTGAGGCATTTGGAGAATAAGTCATGGATCTGGAAAACAGCAGAATACTGTCTTGGACTCAGACCTATCCAAGATCCTGCTGTTAACCTCCTCACTATAAAATAGTGTAAATGGCTAGGCTGTATAATGTGAGGAGAAAGGAAATTGTGGTTACATAGCTAGAAGTACAATGTCTGCATACATAAGAATTCATCAGTAAGGAAAGGCACAGTGACCAAAATCCATTCTGTTTGTCTTTGTTTTAGCCTGTTTAATGCTGCTATGCGTCTGTCACTTTTGGCCAATTCTAATGAGAAGTTAAAATGATCTGCGATGATAAGAAGTCACTTGTTAACACAGATTTCTTTTAACTACAGAAAATAGAACGCTAATCCTTTACACTATTATAATGTGTATCCAAATGTTATTCTAAAGAGCTTTAAAGGATAAAAACTGATCTGCTAGGGAAAAGTATATAAAGATTGCCAAACAGGACACACGTGCCTTGACTCTAGAAGAGAGCATTTCCTAAGATATGTTTCTACTTTTTAGCTAAGTGCTAAATATTCTTTGTATATTCCTCCCAAAGAGGGAGATTTAAGGCAATAATTAATGCCTATTTTAGATCTCATAGTGTGGTCTGTAGCTCCCATGTGGTGGCTAGAAAGTGCAAAATTTATTTCTGCACACCAAGAATGCACTGAAAATACACTGATGACTACAAATTTGTTTAGGAGGTAAAATGCAGCTAGTTGTTTAGACTACAGTAGGGATGGGGAGTGAAGGAGCATCTGGATGGTCCTCTCAGTGGAAAAGTTATGTTCTTTCCAGAGTGGAGCCGAGGTGATTGTCAAAAATAACCAAGAAACCACTGGAAATTATTAAATCAACAGAGAAAGCACTATGCAAGCCACTATTCATGTAGAATTTGTTCATTTGCATTTATAATCATAGTTTAATTCTAATTATTTATAATGCTCTCTTCATAACATAGTAATATAAGTCCAGCAGAGTATTATGGGAATTGAATGAACTCTCAAAGACAGGAGTAACTTACTTAATAATGGTATCTGAAATTGAGTAAGCATCTGCTAGCAAACAAATGAACAAAGCTCTTCACATGTATTTCACATGCATTATCCTGCAATAGCCTCCACATGTGCACATATAAACACATTCTCAAATATACGCACACATGCATACATACCCACCTGTACATACCTTAAGCTAAGACATGTATATATAATTTCCATTTTCTCAATTAAGACATTAAAACAGAAATGAAAATAAATTGGCTGCCTACAAGTAACAAAGTTAGCACTATGACCCTGGGTATACCCTGTTCTTTGGTCTACATGATTAAACTATATGTGTTCATTTTCTTGGCTTCAACTATTGCATCTTTCTAAAAGGCAAGAATAAATGTATATGTTTAGTTGAGAGTGGTTCTGTTTTGTTTAGAAGAGTGAAAGTAGAGAGGTTTTTGATGCAGAAAAAAAGACATGCATGGAACTTAAGAGGAATTTAGTGAAGAACTCTGTTTTAGATTAATTTATACTAAAAGAATGTATAGAAAATAATACAGAATCTTTTTCATGATATGTAGGATATTTTCCTTTTTGTTATTTCAAACTTTAACAATTCTTAGTGTTTCTAAGATCTCAAATGTAGCAAGTGAGATTTTTGAGTTACATAATGTGGATCTCAAGGAAAAGAATATCACTAAAAATAAGAAAAGGTGACAGTGTAAGTATAATCATAAATAGGATATAGCAAACTAGCTATTTCTTAATCTAACAACATCCTTAATCTATAATAATTCTCCTTAATTTTCCTTTTTCCAACAATGTATGTATGTATGTAGTATTAACTCAGTTATAGTTAGCCATTTTCTTAGTTTTATTTTCTTCCAAGAAGTCCACAGGCATACTCAGGTATCCCTACTCAAAAACATCGTATCTTTGCCTGCTAGACTTAGCAAATTCTCATTATTTCTTCAGTCACTAGAAAAAACAAACAAACAAACAAAAAACCTTAAGGGAGAGGAAGGCTGGCTATTGGCCTAAATATCTGTCAAACTCTGACCTTCAAGGAATGCCCAAACTTCCTATAAGAGGGTTGAATTTTTAGTCCAAAGAGCATGAAGGAAACCAAGTTGAATATGCAGTGAAACACAGGGTGGAGTCCACTCTGACAGGATGTACACCCACAAGCACTTGTTAACACCCAAAGTAAATACTAGCTCCAAATATTTCTCTTTAGAATTGAGTCTGTAGCAACACTAGAAAATAATATTTTCCACACTAACAAAGTTCAGGACAAAATCTTAGATATCAAATTAGAATTCATACACACACTTACACACCCACATACACAACAAAACCCTTCATAAATTATACCATTATTTAGAATTTATTACTCCTTTTTCATAAACCAGACCTATAGAATACCCAACCCCAAAAGATCATCAAATAAATCATCTCTTTTTTCACTTACTGTCATTTTCCCCTTACCTTTAAAAAATACATTTCCCAAACATCCCTTTTTATCCTTTCCAGTTTTCATTGATTAATTCCAAATAACCTTTCATTCAAGACTTATTTGTCTAAAATTTATTCTAAAAAAGAATCATGGGGAGAATATTTAGTGCTCTCCTCTCACAGTGAGAAGGTGACCTTGAAGAACTTCTGTGCACATGAGTAAGGGGAGCTGAGTTTGAACAGGTAAGAGCTGAAGCTCACAACTTGACTTCACATGTTAAAAAGTACCCTTCAGCCCAATGTCATGCTGCTTTCCCACCTTTCATTTCTTCAAAATGTTTCTTCCAGAAAAATCACAGCAAAAACTGTTATACTTCTTCTCCATCTATAGTTATTGCTAGATGAATCAAAAAAGGGTGGCACATTATTGATTATAACTGAATTCTGAACTTTTTATGAGTCCAAAGCTTATATTTACTTTGAAAACTCCATGTCATATATACACTACCAAACGTAAGGTAGATAGCTAGTGGGAAGCAGCCGCATAGCACAGGGAGATCAGCTCAGTGCTTTGCGACCACCTAGAGGGGTGGGATAGGGAAGGTAGGAGGGAGGGAGACACAAGAGGGAAGAGATATGGGGACATATGTATATGTATAGCTGATTCACTTTGTTATAAAGCAGAAACTAACACACCATTGTAAAGCAATTATACTCCAATAAAGATGTTAAAATGAAAAAAAACTCCATGTCAAATAAAATGAACTAAGAAAAAATTTATAAACTTGACATTATTTGCCGGTTATAGCAAATATTGTTATGCTTGGCAAATTGACTAAGAATATTTACACTAAGATGACTTCCAAAGACTTTCAATGTAATACTGTGTCTTTTAACTTATATTTCATAAGGTATATTCTATGGTATTTTATCTTTAATAAACATTAGCAACTATTATATAACTACTCAGGGATGTTCTCATTATCTGATAACATGAAATATACATAAATGGATAAGTGTATGTGGGCATCATGAGTTGTTTTGTGCGCTCTCTAACATAGTTTATAAATCATTTTTAAAATTGTAACAACAGAATGGAAATAACTTAGTTTTATCTTTTCCAACCAAATGCCAGTTTGAAGAGAATTTGTGTTTTCCATTATAAAGGCAATGGCATTCATTTATGACTTTAAAAGTAAGTTTAATAAACTTGTAAAATCAGTTGTCTTTGCAACTCATCAAATTTATCATGCTGAGTTCTAAACTGTTTTATTAACAAAATAATAATTATACTAATGTTGAATTATTTTACTTGTATCCATGTATTTCAAAGCACATAGTAAACATATGGATGTTTCCCCTTTTTATAAAATATATAGAAATAGACGAATGTGTTGACTTTTTTTAATATAAATTTATTTATTTTTGGCTGTGTCAGGTCTTCATTGCTGCGCACGGGCTCTCTCTAGTTGCGCCCAGCAGGGGCTACTCTTCGTTGCGGTGGGCAGGCTTCTCATTGCAGTGGCTGCTGTTTGTTGCAGAGCACAGGCTCTAGGTGTATGGGCTTCAGTCGTGGCACACAGGCTCAGTAGTTGTGGCTCAGAGGCTCTAGAGCGCAGGCTCAATAGTTGTGGCACACGGGCTTAGTTGCTTCACAGCATGTGGGATTTTCCCGGACCACGGCTCGAACCCATTTCCCCTGCATTGGCAGGTAGATTCTTAGCCACTGCGCCACCAGGGAAGCCCAGAACGTGTTGACTTTTTTAGAATAAGACACTACCTCTGACAGAGACAAAGATCACTAAAATGGATTATTCCTTCACTTGATATTCAAGACTACCCATTCACTTATCCATTGACCTGCTCTCTCCACAGTAGCAAGAGCTATAGCACAGAATAGTGAACAAGTACCCATTAAGAAAAATGCTTCATACCGAAAAAGTACATCTGACTCTTATACATATCATGATAGATTTCAAATGCTTCCAGAAAATTACCTTGTCTCCAGTAAATGAAACCATATTTAAAGTATATTTACCAAATGCAATAAGGCAACCTGTGCTTAGATACTGAAAGTTTCCACCTTCTGAAAAGTGTGTCTAAGACCTTCTAAAGTACAGAACCATAAGAAAAGATGGTTCACTTTTATTCCTTTGGAAAACTAAGATTGAACTTTAATGAAGTTTGCAAAGAAAACCAGGAAAAGCCCTCATTAACAGTTTCTGCTACCTGAAGAACATATAATCTTTCAGGAGATGGATCAAATGACTACAATCAAAATGAATACTTAGAATCAGCTCAGCTAGAATCACTACAAATAAAAATTCTCAGGTTTTCAATTAAGAAAAAATTTAAAACAGCAGTAAATATTACACATCTAAAAATACAGGAAAGCACAGATTAACCTGCTGCCTGCAGAATATGCTACACATTACCATAAACATTCTCACTATCCTTTAAGTTGTGAGCTTACTATATGGTAATTATGTTTAAGGACTGTCATGGATCATGCATTTTTCAAACATCCAGCAACATAGCAAAATTTAATGTTGTATAAATGAGCAAGAATATATTTTAGTGTTATTGTGAACTATTATGGTGAGACACTGTCTTACTCATGTACCTTCCAACTAATTATTTTCTCTTTTTTTAATAAACAAATTTTATTTTAGTCAATGGTTTACATGTAAAGCACAGACATAATTTGAGAATGTTCCAGTGACTTTATTTTTTAAATGCTGGCCTCATAAGAGTGAAATATGGTAATTATTAGAGAAAACACACTAAACATTTTCAAGTACTTTCTTAAAATCCTTAAAAGTTTTATAGAAGCTTACCTAAATAAAAAGCATCAAACTCAATTTAAAGCTAGGTGGTACTGAACTGCCTCAGTGGAACAAGATTGGTTGTATAAGCTTACCTTCAAATGACCAAAATTATATATATATATATATAATTATTTATAATCTCACATATTTGTTTGATATCTAGGTAGCCATTTAAAAGTATGTGAGAGAGATGTTCACAATACATAGTTAAGTCATAAAAACATGTTACAAAAGGCCCTGTGCACATGATTATCCACAAATTAAAATACTTAGAGTATATTAAAGACTAAGTACAAGGAAAATATTTTGAAATATTTTTTAAAGTGCAGTTCTTCATTATCTAATTCAACCCCACACCTTTCCCCTACCAACAACAAAACTAGAAGATGATGATGAGATATTGCAGAGAAAAGATGATAAGTATGATGTACTAGTGTGAAAGAAGCTAATTCACGGCATTTAAATTCTAGGTAGTCTTTGAAATTATCAGTTATTGCTGACAGAAACAAATTTGTGCTGCAAAAACTTGAATTTTTTTAAATTTAAACTTTTAAGCCTTAAAATGTTGCAAAGTAAATTGTAGAGTCTATAAGAAGTGGTAGTATATGCTACCACATCAAGATTTTTCAAAAATCTGAGTCTGGGAGGGGAAAAAGAATAAACTGAGAGGGCCTACACTTTGTCCCCATTCCCCCACCCCACCTCTCTGCAGACATCAATCATTGCGGAGAGATTATAGAACAGGTCGATGTGTTTGAATATCTAAGCACAGAAGGGGTGGGCATCTTGCTTCCTTGGGGAAGTCCATGGAGTAATAGCGTCCAAAACAACCTTCCCCTAAAAAGAGTACCCACCAATCTAGTTGATGTCCTAGGAGTAGAACAGACATAGTGGTGTAGAGTACTTAGATAATTAAATCAAAAATATCCCCTTATGTTTTTTAGTGTCCTAGAATGACATGGCCAGAATCTAATTATTTCCAAGAGTAAATGAAAAACTCAAGACAGAAGTGAATCCCTGATATGGAAAAATAATGAAAGCTGGAGTTGTTGCCTTCTTCAGCTTGTGACATGAGAAATTTATGTTCTTTGTGTATGGTGCGTATGTATATGTGTGTGTATTATTAGAAACCCAGAAAGGCTACTGGGAGGCAAACAATGAAATATTAACAGTGGTATTCTCTGGGTAGGTGATCATGTATGCTTTTTATCTTCTACTTGTTTATATATATATATATATATATATATATATATATATATATATATGCTTATTTATTTATTTATTTTTATATATGTGCCTTGTAATAATTATAAATTGATATGAAGCTAAAGGGATAGCTACAAAGATTGCTTTGTGCTCCTTGTTATTATATATTTCTTTTTTGATAAATATGAATTAACAATTAAAATTAAGAGAAAAAGCTGCAATTGACTTCAAGAATTATAGGAGAACAGAAGGAATGGGCTTCTTTTCTTGTAATAACTCACCAGAGTTTAGATAAGACTATTCTTTCTTATTTTGGGAAAAAAAATTTTTTTAATTGGAGTAACTTTCTGCAATACGTCATTAGTTAGAGTTAAGCAGGAAAAGAAAGTAGGGAGTTCACCCAATGAACCAACCTGTTCTTTGGCGCAGTCTTTAGAAAGTTGTCAATGAATAGGTAGTAACAAGTTTAGATGATAATAAAATAACATCAATATTTTAAGGATAATGACCTAAACAAGTTTATAAATTGATGCAGGTAAAAAAATAAATAAACAAGCATTACGTTTAGTCCAATGGTAAAAACGTATTATGTTCCTAGTTTTTTGCACAGTATCGTGAAACTTTCTATATCAGTAATGTTCAGGCTTTACCCAGTAAGTGAATACACACACATGCAGTATTGGTATATTTTTACATATTCTATTTACATATTTTAAAAGATGAGACATCTTTTATTGCTTTATTCCCTGCTATCAGATTATACCCCCACATAGAAAATCATCCTTCCTGCCTACGTGTATTATGTTAAATTATTTATTGTATCTATTATTCTCTTTTATTTTTAATTATCTTTTTAAGTAATTCCTGAGAAGTTCATGTTTTCACTGAATAAAGAGGTTAATATTCCTCTACATTAAAGTAGGAAATATCAGAAAATCATAGGGAACACATGGTTTATATAAGGCCATTATTGATCAAAAGTTAAAGCATTAAAAATGCAGAACTCTTTTATTTCATCTTATTATATAGTATCTCTCTACTGTAGTTAAGATATAAAATTTAGTATTCATACACCTTTGGTGGAAATAGTTCAAATCATCTTGTAAAAATAACCCTGGACATAATAAGTAGAGCAAATAGGAAAAGTATTTGTTCTTTGTAGAAGATAATTTAATTTCCTTTTCTCACTCAGACGTAGTGTAAATCACAAAAATGTTGGTGGCCTTAAAGATCCCCTTAGGTTTAATACAAGGCAATAAACATGGACAACATAAATAGAAACACACAGATTATTTCTACTAAGTGTTCTCCACTCTAAAATGCATAAACCAAGTATGCTGAATGAAACCCACTGAGAGCCAAAAATAGTAATCATCATTAGTTCTCTTTTATTTTTATCAAGCCACTATGCACTTGTTCTTTGAAGAAAAGACACAGAAAGCTGTTCTTAGAATATCCAAAAGTCATAAGGAAATAAGAACAAGAAATCCCACCAGAATGTCTGTTTTATGAGAAGCTCTGGGACCCAGTTTTTCTCACTTGGCAGCTTTGTTGTAGATAAGCTTTAACTAAGTTATTTAACATTTTATTTGGCTGAACTGAACTTAACCCAGCCTATAGATTGCTATGTCCTACTTGAAGTTTGTTTATGTAGTAGACAAACTTTAAACAGAATATAGAAAGAAAAATATCAAATAAGAAGCTGTCCAGCATTATTTATCTCAAAGTAGAATGTGTCCCATATGGCTACTTCGTTCTGAGCTAATGTTTTAGGATGGAATCAAACCTTTGTCTAATAAAACAGGAAGTCAAGATAGGCTTGTGAAGAATTACTGTATGGTGGAGTGGGGGAAAGAATAGTGACAGTCTAAATCACACTTCTTTACTTTTAATAATAATGGTAGAAGCACAACCTGAGATTCTAAGACAAATCAGTGTAGTGATTCTAATGTCATTCCTTGAGAGCACCTATATTTGAAAATTCCTCCCACCCCATGAAAATCACCATCTGCATCCAAACTATATATGTAGTTTGAATATAGGAACATGTAAAACGGAAGTTCAATGCTAGAACATAGGATGAAATCCCTTACAAGACTGAGGTTATTCATCAGACATCATACAGAAAATTATGTTATGATTGGGAACATCTATTGACAGTGAATAAATGGCTATCTTTACTAGAGTCACCATAGATATAATGGTTGTTGACATGAATTCTATTTCACAGACTATGGCTGTCAAACTTTAGGAAATTTAGAGACCAAGTCTCTAAATCTCTCAGAGCATACCTGTACACATTTCCAAGATGAAAAAACTAAATAGAATATTCAGGCAACTGTCTACTCTCATGGAAGAGCCCCTATGCTTAAGATGTACATAAGTGAAATATGCTCTATTTTATCATGCTAAACCTGGTAAACTTATATGACAATGGGGCAGTAACTAACCCACTGGGACTACTGTTTTCTCTTCTGCCAATTTCATCAGCATAAAACTATCCACCTGGTAATCTAGATACATACCTTAAAGTAAACACATAAAAACTGAACTCCCCATATTCTACCCAAAGCTGCATGTGATAGTTAATCTTATGTGTCAACTTGACAGGCCATGGGGTATCCTGATTAAACATTATGTCTGGCTGAGTCTGTGGTGATGTTTCTGGATGAGATTAGCATTTAAATTGATGGACTCTGTAAAGTAGATTGTCCTTTCCAATGTGGTAGGGCATCATCCAACCCGTTGAGGACCTGAATAGAACAAAAGGCAGAGAAGGGAGGAATTTGCCCCTTTTTTCTGCCTCACTAGTTGAGCTGAGACAGCCCTTCACATTTTCCCCTCCTATTGACTGGAGTTTACACTCTCCGTTCTTCTGGTTCTCAAGCCTTCAGACTATATATACCTCAGGCATATATATTCAATATTATATATATCTTTTATTGGTTCTGTTTCTCAGGAGAACCCTTATACACTCCTCCCACATCCTTCTACCTTTCTGTTGATGATCATTTCATCTTTTCAGTTGCCCAGGTCAAAACACCTGGGAGTCATTTTTGACACAGCATTTTGTCTCAAGCCCTCCATCTAACCTCTCAGGCAATTCTCTTGTCTCTACTTCCAATATATATATAGAATCAGGGCACTTGTAAATACTTCCATTGTTAACTGTACTTTCACCTGCCTCTGCAATAACATCATAACAGATCTTCCAATTTCTATCTTACTCCTTCCAGCATGTTCTCCACACAGCAAGGATATTTGAAAACACAAAACCTATAATTCAATCACTCCCGATTTCCTTTGGAGTGAAAGTAAAGTTTTTAACATGACCTATAAGGCCCCATATGAACCTTATTTCCTGTTATGTGCTCACTCTGTTCCAACAATCTTGATCTTTTTGGTTCCAGTCCCTAGGATTTATATACCTTTTTTATGTCCATGACACCCACATTCACATCTTCAGTCATGACTTCATCCCTGAGCTCCAGACTCCATTCTTGGTATTTTTTCCTTCAACTATAATAGGTATCCTCAAACCCCAAATATCCAAGGCAGTTTTGATTTACTAACTTTCCAATTTATCTCTTCTCCTAGGTTTCCCTGTCTCAGAAAATGGCACCATCTTCTCCCAAATTTCTCAAGACATAATACTAGGAATCATCTTTGGTTACACTTTTCATCTCGTTCCTTTTCATTCACTTGTCTTGGCTTATCTGTCATCTATGCTCTTTCCTCCACTTCCACTATGGTCACATTTTTCTGAACTGCCTTTCACCTCACACCTGTGGATGAGAGGTCTCTGCTTTTACACTTACCTCACACAGCCAGTGTGATATAGTCAAGATATGAATCAGACTGTATTACTCTCTCTTACTTAAAATCCTCAAATGGCTTCCTGTTTCCCTGAAAATAAAATCTGAGCTTATGTGTTGTGTATAGACCTATATGCTCTGGTCTTGCTGACCACTCTAACCTCATCTCTGGTCAAACTAGCTATTTTTATTTTATCTCAAATTAGCCACACTCACTCTCACCTCAGGAATGGTATAGCCCATGCTAGTTGTATGAAATATACATCCCCAGATAACCATATGCCTAGTTTCTTATTTATTTATTTAGGTTGCACCAGGTCTTAATTGTGGCATGCGGACTCTTAGTTGTAGCATGCGGGATCTAACTCTCCAACCAGGGATCGAACCCGGGGTACCCTGCATTGGGAGTGTGGAGTCCTACCCATGGGACCACCATATGCCTAGTTTCTTTGCATTTGTATATAGTTCAGATCATCCCTGCCATCTCAGAAAAGATTCCCTGACCGCATATTATGTAGCATTCCTTTCTTCCTTCATTTTTTCTTATTTCATTCTTCTTTCTTCATAGCATTTATTGTATTTGTATTTATTTCTTTATTCTTTTTTTTCCCCTGTCTTCACTACAAGCTCCAAGATAATAGGGTCTGTGTTTCTATTGCTCACAATTGTGTCACTAACACCTATATTCATGCCCAGTTCATAGCAGGTGTATAGTAAACATTGCCGGCATCAAAAGGAAGCCTCAAAATAAATGCCATCATTGCTTGGTTTTAAATACATCTTATTTTAAAACTGTAAACATTAAACCAGCAGCAACCAGTTGCAAATATGTTGATTCTGACCATCAAGTTTTATAAGACATATTTTGATCTTTTAGTGGGAAAGAAACTTGTAGTAAGGCTGATTTATAACTACAGGGTTAATACTCCTTTTTGTCATTCATCTTAGGTTGAGAGTAGCTGATCTTCATGAATACTGGATGAGACTACATAAGCATACTCCCTACAGTGCATGTTTTATTTCTGAAAGCCTGGGGAAGAGTGCTTTGTAATTAATGATTATTTTGTCCTCCCAATTATACCATCTGTTGTAATTGATAATATGGTACATAGGAGTATGATATTGTGCAGAACACTCTGTTGGTCTGGGCAGAGGTTCCTACTTGGGTGAAGAATATTATCTCTTTCAGCTTTTCCCAACAGCCCTTGTTCCTAACATCACTTTTACATGGCTTCAATAACAGGAGGAAAAGCAGCTTATAATATTAGCTGCTTCCAATTTATCTACTATTTTAATAAAAGTAATTGGTAAAACACAAGACCCTCTACATTCACATCTTGTGTAGTAGATCTTGCTTAAATGTCAACTTTTATAGCAACTGTTATAATGTAAGGAAGTCTTTATTTTACAATTAAAAACACATGCAGAAAATTAAGTATTATCTATCATAGGTAGGTGGATTGATAATATCTATAAATTTGGCAAGAGTTAGTAGAAAAATACTTAGCATTAATTTTTATTCCTATAATATATCAATTTAACAATTCCTCAGTTTTGCAACTATTCACATGACCCTATGCTATTGACATGCTGGAAAAATAGCTCTATAAGAGATACTTATATTTTTCACAAATGTTCGTATCCATAAATAACCAACCACATTAAAATATAATCTTTTGATTTTATTATTTATAAACCTCAAATAAGACTCTCAAAAGAAAACATCAAGTTTATATATTTGAGTGAAATCCACAAAATGGCATTTCAATACTAATATCTACTAAATTCATAGTCTGTTAACCCAGGCTCAGTATTTTACATAGTAGTATCAGTATATCATAATAATGATCGTCATCATTATCATCTTTTTACTTAAAGACTCCAATTTTTCAAATTGGCATGCAGTTGTAAGCTATTGAGAATGCATCTGTACAGTGTTGTGTTATTCATTCAGAATTGGTAACTTCTTGTATGGAATTTATTTGTCCAGAAAAAGAGCATGGAGTAATGTTTTTAAAAGAAAAATATGATGGTCAAGACAGAGATGGGGGAGGACATGGAGTTTGAGTCTCCCTACAGCTAGGGTACCTGCCAGACGCTGGTGGGGGACCTTGACGCCCAAGGAGATGGGAGGAACCCCTGAGCAACTGGGTAGGATGTGGGAGGTAGTGAGTGGGGAGGAGAAGAGGAGACTGGACAGGACCGGTGCCCCTGAGGGATGTCTGGGAGAGGGGAGGGGTTCCCATGCCTGGAGGGACCCTCAGAGGCTCAGAGAATCAGATGGAAGTGTGCCTAGCATTTACCCTGCCCCATCAGGCCACAGGAAGCCTGCTGGGCCTGGGCCTGGTCCTCCACCCTCCCAGGCTGCCTCCGGCCACATGGGTCCTAGGAGCATAGGAGGAATGGAGTGGGGGAAGAAGAAGAGAGGACAATGGGGAGAAGACCTCTGGGATCAGAGGATGGGGAGAACATGCCTAGCATTTCCCCTGTCCACTTGGGCCTAGTGAAACTGCTGGGGTCCTGGACCTGGTCCTCTGCCCTCCAAAGCCAGAGGCACTCCTGGGTCCTTCTGCTGAGTTGAGCCTAAGCCAAACCCTCTCCTCTCCAGGGTCTTTTCCCACCCTGTGTGTCCTAAGCATAGGCCCTGCCTACCACCTAAAACCCACCCCTGCCTAAGCCCCAGCCCCCACAGCCAAGGCCTTTTCTGGCTTTTTTTTTTCTCCTCTTTTTTACTACTGCTGTTCTGTTTTACATTCTTGTTGTTGTTTCATCTGTATAGTTATTTTTTTTAACATATCTGTTAGTTTTCTAATCTTATTTTATTTTTTACTCTTTGTGGGATCTTGGTTCACAAGCCAGGGCCAGGCCTGAGCTCCTGTGGTGGGAGCACTGAGTCTGAACCACTGGACTAACAGAGAACCTCAGACCCCAGGGAATATTCATTGGAGTGAGGTTTCCTGGAGGTACTCATCTTGGCACCAAGACCCAGCTCTACCCAACAGCCTCCAGTGCTGGAAGCCTCAGGCCAAACAACCAGTAAGACAGGAACACAATCTGACCAATAAAAAAAAAAAAAAAAAGAGATGACAAAAATATGTCACAGATGAAGGAGCAAGGTAAAAACCTGCAAGACCAAATAAATGAAGAGGAAAGAGGCAACTTACCTGAAAAAGAATTCAGAGTAATGACAGTAAAGATGATCCAAAATCTCGGAAATAAAATGGAAGCATGGATTGAGAAAATACAAGAAATGTTTAAAAAAGATCTAGAAGAACTACAGAACAAACAAAGAGAGATGAACAACACAATAAGTGAAATGAAATATATACTAGAAGAAATCAATAACAGAGTAACTGAGGCAGAAGAACGAATAAGTGAGCTGGAAGACAGAATGGTGGAAATAACTGCCAAGGAGCAGAATAAAGAAAAAAGAATGAAAAGAATTGAAGATAATCTCAGAGACCTCTGGGACAACACTAAATACAACAACATTTGAATTATAGGGGTCCCAGAAGAAGAAGAGAAAAAGAAAGGGTCTGAGAAAATATTTGAAGAGATTATAGTGGAAAACTTCCCTAACATGGGAAAGGAAAGAGTCAATCAAGTCCAGGAAGTGCAGAGAGCCCCGTAAAGGATAAATCCAAGGAGAAACACACAAAGACACATATTAATCAAACTAACAAAAAATAAATTAAAAGAAAAAATATTAAAAACAGCAAGGGAAAAACAAAAAATAACATACAAAGGAATCACCATAAGGATATCAGCTGATTTTTCAGCAGAAACTCTGCAGGCCAGAAGGGAATTTACAGGATATACTCAAATTGATGAAAGAGAAAAACCTACAACCAAGATTACTCTATCCAGCAAGGATCTCATTCAGATTTGATAGAGAAATCAAAAGCTTTACAGACAAGTAAAAGCTGAGAGAACTCAGCACCACAAAACCAGCTTTACAAGAAATGCTAAAGGAACTTCTCTAGGCAGGAAACACAAGAGAAGAAAAAGACCTACAAAAACAAACCCAAAACAATTAAGAAAATTGTAGTTGGAACATACATATCGATAATTACCTTAAGTGTAAATGGATTAAATGCTCCAGCCAAAAGAAATAGATTGGCTGAATGGATACAAAAACAAGACCCATATATATGCTGTCTACAAGAGACCCACTTCAGACCTAGGGACAAATACAGACTGAAAGTGAGGAGATGGAAAAAGATATTCCATGCAAATGGAAATCAAAAGAAAGCTGGGGTAGCAATACTCATATCAAATAAAATTGACTTTAAAATAAAGACTTTTACAAGAGATAAGGAAGGACACTACATAATGATCAAGGGATCAATCCAAGAGGAAGATATAACAATTATAAATATTTAGGCATCCAACATAGGAGCACCTCAGTACATAAGGCAAATGCTAACAATCATAAAAGGGGAAATCGACAGTAACACAGCGATAGGAACTTTAACATCCCACTTACACCAATGGACAGATCATCCAAACTAAATAAGGAAACACAAGCTTTAAATGACACAATAGACCAGATAGATTTAATTGATATTTATAGGACATTCCACCCAAAAGTGGCAGATTACACTTTCTTCTCAAGTGCACATGGAACATTTTCCAGGATAGATCCCATCTTGTGTCAGAAATCAAGCCTTGGAAAATTTAGGAAAACTGAAATCGTATCAAGCGTCTTTTCTGACCACAACGCTATGAGATTGGAAATCAGTTACAGGAAAAAATCTGCAAAAAACACAAATACATGAAGGCTAAATAGTGCACTACTAAATAACCAAGAGATCACTGAAGAAATCAAGGAAGAAATTTAAAAATACATAGAAACAAGTGACAATGAAATCATGACAACCTAAACCTATGGGACTCAGCAAAAAAAGTTCTATGAGGGAAGTTTACAGCAATTCAATCTCAACTCAAGAAACAAGAAAAATCTCAAATAAACAATTTAACCTAACATCTAATGCAACTAGAGAGAGAGCAAAGAAAATCCAAAGTCAGTAGAAGGAAAGAAATCATAAGATCATAACAGAAATAAATGAAATCTGAACAAAGAAAACAATAGCAAAGATCAATAAAACTAAAAGTTGGTTCTTTGAGAAGGTAAACAAAACTGATAAACCTTTAGCCAGACTCACCAAGAAAAAAAGGTAGAGGATGCAAATCAATGAAATTAGAAACAAAATAGGAGAAATCACAAATTACACTGCAGAAATACAAAGGACTATAAGAGATTAATACAAACAACTATATGCCAATAAAATGGACCACCACGAAGAAATGGACAAATTCTTGAAAAGGTACAATTTTCTAAGACTGAAACAGGAAGAATTAGAAAATATAAACAGACATCACAAGTAATGAAATTGAAACTGTAATTCAAAACTTCCAACAAACAAAAGTCTAGGACCAGATGGCTTCAGAGGTGAATTCTATCAAACATTTAGAGAAGAACTAACACTGATCCTTCTCAAACTCTTCCAAAATATAGCAGAGGGAGGAACCCTCCCAAATTCGTTCTACGAGGCCACCATCACCCTGATACCAAAACCAGAAAAGATGTCACACACACAAATAGAATCACAGACCAATATCACCGATGAACATAGATGAAAAAATCCTGAACAAAATAGTAGCACACAGAATCCAACAACACATTAAAAGGATCATACACCATGATCAAGTGGGATTTATCCCAGGGATGCAGGGATTCTTCAATATATGTAAATCAATCAATGTGATACACCACATTAATAAATTGAAGAATAAAATCCATCTGATCATCTTAATAGATGCAGGAAAAGCTTTTGACAAAATTCATCCATTTATGATAAAAACTCTCCAGAAAATGGGCATAGAGAGAACCTACCTCAACATAATAAAGGCTATATATGGCAAACACACAGCAAACATCATTCTCAATGGTGAAAAACTGAAACCATTTCCACTAAGATCAGGAACAAAACAAGGATGTCCACTCTCACCACTCTTATTCAACATAGTTTTGGAAGTCCTAGCCATGGTGATCAGAACAGAAAAAGAAATAAAAGGAATCCAAGTTGGAAAAGAAGAAGTAAAACTGTCACTGTTTGAAAATGACATGATACTATATAGAGAGAATCCTAAGGATGCCACCAAGAAACTATTAGAACTAATCAATGTATTTGGTAAGGTTGCAGGATACAAAACTAATGCACAGAAATCTCTTGCATTCCTATACACTAACAATGAAAAATCAGAAAGAGAAATTAAGGAAACAATCCTGTTTACCATCACAACAAAAAGAATAAAATACTTACGAATAAACCTACCTATGGAGGCAAAAGACTTGTACTCAGAAAACCATAAAACACTGATAAAAGAAATCAAAGATGACAGATGGAGAAATATACCATGTTCTTGGATTGGAAGAATGAATATTGTGAAAATGACTACACTACCCAAAGCAATCTACAGATTCAATGCAATCCCTATCACTACCAATGGCATTCTTTGCAGAATTAGAACAAAAGATTTTACAATTTGTATGGAAACACAAAAGACCATGAATAGCCAAAGCAATCATGAGAAAGAAAAATGGAGCTGGAGGAATTAGGCTCCCTGACTTCAAACTTTACTACAAAGCTACAGTAATCAAGACTGTATGGGACTTCCCTGGTGGCGCAGTGGTTGAGAATCCGCCTGCCGATGCAGGGGACACGGGTTTGTGCCCCGGTCCGGGAAGATCCCACATGCCGTGAAGCAGCTGGGTCCGTGGCCCATGGCTGCTGAGCCTGTGCGTCTGGAGCCTGTGCTCCCCAACGGGAGAGGCCACAACAGTGAGAGGCCCGCGTACCACAAAAAAAGAAAGAAAGAAAGAAAGAAAATAAGAGCTTTTATGTCTTAAGAATAAGAAGTATGAATACTTATATGAATAACAATGATTATTTCTGAGTGGTGAGACTGTAGCTTTTAGAAATAGATACAGGTATAGACATAGATACTCTTAAGCACATCATAATTTTTATAAAATGAATATATATGTGTGTGCATAATTTCAAAACAAAAATTTAATAATGGAAACAGCACTGTAAAGACATAGAGAGCTAATTCCCATTTTCTATCTCTCTTATTGTGCCAATAAGATACAGACTGTCTTTGGTATAATGCTGAAAGACATCATTTGGTGTAATGATTTTTAAAATTTGATCAGCTCCTTCCATCAGTCATGAGAATCAAGCAGAAAGGACCATAGCCTAACATTATGACTGAAAGATGACACCATGAAAAGTGCAGTGCTCACTCCTCCTGCTTCTAGAAAGGTTATGCTGTGTCAGCATAAGAGTAGCAGAGGGAGGATTGAAAACAGAGGGGACCTGATTCATGGTCTGATCTCATATTCTACACAATTCTTACCCCTATAAAATTTCTTTTATCACTGAACCTTAACCACATTGTAAACAGAAAATATAGTGAAATCACTACATACTGCTTGACAGTAGCTTGAATATTTTTTCTGTTCTTATGGAAACAGATGCTTGCCTTCAAGCATAGAGAAAGAACATTTGTGTGATTTGGGTTTACTCAGTTTGCATGTGTTTGTTTTCATTGTTTCAACTTTAACATTTATGTTCTCAGTAAAGACATTTTTAATTTTTAGGAAAAACTATTTATAGATCCTCTACATTAAATCATTTTTATAATTGTGCTGGTAAAGGTTGAATTTGGAGCATCTGGTTTATAAATGTCTCTTGAAATTACCCTTCGTAGAATATGTATCAGTACTGAAATTCTTAGACTCTCTGGAACCACAGTTTCAGTTCCTGGCAGGACTGACATAGCTCCCTAATTTTCTGAGAGATAAGGTACATTCCTTGTAGTTCAGCTTATTTGGGTCTTTTGGGAAAAAAAATTTTTCTGTTTCCAAACGTCTGTGTTAACCACCTAATTAATGAAGAATTCCCCATAGGATTTTCTCTTAAGAATTGTCTTTTGTTAAATCCTAAATCTCATTACGGCACAATGATTAACATATTTTTTGAAATATTTTAAATGCACAGAAAAGAATATAACATATCCTAATGCACCAAACACTACCAATAAACTAATGTTAATATTTTGCTATATTGGCCACAGTTCCCTTTTTAAATTATTTTTCAAAGACATAAAATATTTGAGATATAGCTTAAATCTCATACCCCTTTCAGCCCTACTAAATCCAGTGTATATTATTTCCAAATATGGTTTTGAACTTTGCCTTACATTTATATCCTAAACTGTATGAATAAAAATGAAATAAGTTTTTTCTTTTACTTTTTTTTTTGCAGTACTCAGGCCTCTCACTGCTGTGGCCTTTCCCGTTGCGGAGCACAGGCTCTGGACACGTAGGCTCAGTGGCCATTGCTCACGGGCCCAGCCACTCCGCAGCATGTGGGATCTTCCCGGACCAGGGCACGAACCCGTATTCCCTGCATCGGCAGGCAGACTCTCAACCACTGCGCCACCTGGCAAGCCCTTTTTTACATTTTGTTTATATTTGTAAACAGTTTTCTTGCACAGTTTTGAATTTATATGAATGGAGTCGACACTAGATGAACACTTTTGATACTTTTTAAAAAACTCAACAGTGTGTTTTTGAAATGCATTCATATTGATACTATGTTATTTATGCCCTATAAACTGTTCTATTGTCTGAATAAATTTTTTATTTATATCTTACTTTGTATAGTTATTGAATATGAAGATTCACTTTATTTCATCATTTCAGTCTTTCATTTATTCATCATCTCAGTCTTTATTTCTAATTATTTCTCTTCACTACATTACCCCCATTCTCCCTATTTATTATGGAAATCTTACTAGACATCTGTTAGACCTTCCTCTTTTATTCCCCATGCCTCTCAACCTCACCTCTTTACTTATCGTTATCCCTTTTTGCTGTGTTCATGGTAATTCTCTCCACAGCTGTATCTATTTTGCCTTTAAATTCATCTTTGTGTTTTTATTATATGTATGTACTGGTATAATAATGTACTGATATATGATATATATTATACATAAGTTATTCATATAGATACTCATATAATAATGTACTGGTTTTACATATATGATATCAGTACTTCATTATATATTTATATTTTCATATATTTAATAAAATGAATATTTTTTACTTTTATTTCCTCTCCCTATCTTTTAAAATTTTTAATGGTTTTGATTTATTTTTATGCTTTTAAGCATTTTATTTATTTATTTACACTTAAAAACATCTCATTTTATGAAGAAGAATTCCATAAGCGCCTTAGAGAAAGAGAAATCAATAATACAGATTTCTTTTCTAGGACTTTGATTTTCCAAAGTAAAAGGCATTCTTTAAAGATACCTGGTTCCCTGGGACACCCCAAGCACCATTGCATTGATGATGCCATTAGGAAGTTTTAGATGGACTATTTCCATACACACATATAGAGCTTTATCTCTCTTCCATCACCCCTTCATTATTTGTAAACATACCTGATGTCTCTTCCAGATGGTAAGTTCACAAAGAGCAGAGACTGGGTTCTTATTTATCTTCATACTCTCTTGCCCCAAGAGTGCTTTCTTATTGCAGGTCCCCAGTAAATAATTATTGAACACACAATGCATATTTCAGATTTTGTTTTCTTTTTTTAATTTTCTTTTTAATTTTTTTAATTTTATTTTACTATTTTTTTTCAGCAGAGTCTTATTAGTCATCTATTTTATACAAATTAGTGTATATATGTCAACCTCAATTTCCCAGTTCATCCCACAACCCACCCCCACCCCGCTTTCCCCCCTTGGTGTCCATACGTTTGTTCTCTACATCTATGTCTCTATTTCTACCTTGCAAACTTGTTCATCTGTACCCTTTTTCTAGATTCCACATATATGCGTTAATATACAAAATTTGTTTTCTCTTTCTAACTTACTTCACTCTGTATGACAGTCTCTAGGTCCAGCCACTCTCTACAAATGACCCAATTTCATTCCTTTTTATGGCTGAGTAATATTCCATTGTATGTATGTACCGCATCTTCTTTATTCATTCATCTGTCGATGGGCATTTAGGTTGGCTTTTAAGCATTTTAAAGAAACATTTTATTGTCTCTAGCACCTTGAATTCCCGTTGGTGCTTGTTTTATTCTTTGCTTCTCCAGCATGGAGTTATAAGAATAATGATAGTGGTAATATTAATGAGTGATATCTATTTTTATTGAGCACCTACTCTCTGCCAGGTATCACTCTAAGTACTTTATATGCGTATTTAACTTTTACAACTCTATGTGGTGGCTCCAAGATCCAATTTTAAAGATAAGGAACTGAAGTTAAGGAGACCACATAGCTAATAAATAGATGTGAAATATATCTTCAAAGTTCAAAGTCCTTACTCTTAATCAGTATGCTATAGTCCCTCTTAATAAATGTATATGTGCAGATTTTATTATATAATTTAATAGCCCTATCTTGGCTTTTAAAGATTGATCCATTAATCAAAAGACATTCAGCCAAACCAGATAAAGGTACTCTATGTGTGTGTGTGTGTGTAAATTATATTATATAAATATAAAATTATATCTGTATACACATATACAGAAATTATTGTGCGACATACCATGAAAATACTGTGCTCCATCCCTTAGACTCTATGTTGACTAGAGCTATAGGAAACGTTGTGTACATCAAAGACCAAGGTCCAATTATATGGCATTTCTAGCTAATATCTCTTTGTAAAATTGTATGTAGACATCAGATAGGTACTAAATTTAGAAACATAATTTGCAATACACTCCTGCTGAAAATGTTTGTGAATCTGTGAATGTCTCTTGATTCTTAGACAAAATGTTTGGAATGATCTAATATTATCAGATATTGGCCATATGTAAATCATTGTTTTTGGTTACAATGTACTTTGTACTGATGATGACTTTAGGCAGACTCTTAATTGTAACATACATCATTCATGAAAATTAACTGACAAAATTACGTCAAAGAGAAAATCTTCATAATCTTAAATTCATTTGTTAATAAGAGTCTCTTTCATCCTTAAGTGAATACAAAGTAGATAGAAAAATAAAATGTATCTTGACCCAAGAAGAAACCAGGATAGTATCTTTGATGGTCTGAAATTCATTCTAGAAGAAAATCATAGTTATGTGTTTTACAAATTTTACAAAATGAGTTAGAAGCTGTAAACATTTAGACCATTTGTTTAAGAGAAATACATATACGTGTGTGTGTGTGTGTGTATATATATATATATATATACACATATGAATATGACTCATTTGCTTATCTTTTCATTACTGAAAGAAAATCCTTTGGCTGAGGCAGGCTCACAGCTTGAAGTTTAGATCACTGTAAAGAAGCTTTATTTTATAGGCAGCGTGGAAGGCATATGACCTGAATCTCTCAGACAGCACTTTGTGAAATGAATGCAAGTTTGGCCCTATGTGTGCAAGAGCACAGAGAGTGTCCAGTCTCTTTAATAACTCACCATCCTATATGGTTGGATTTGTACATCATTCATAGAGACTCAACTGAAGGTAGCTCCCCAAATCACATGAATAATTTGAAGACTAGGTGAAAAACTTGGATAGTGCCTTCATGCTCACACCATTCATCCAAAGGGAAAGTTGGGACGTTGAGCCATGTGCTAGGAACATAACACATGTTATCACATTTTCACTTTACACAAACAGACTAAGGATGACACTATCACCGTTTGGCAAATACATTTACTGTGGCTAGTTATGCAGCTAGGAAATTTTATAGCACCGATCCAAATACTAGTCCATCTGATTGTTTTTAGGCCCATTGGTAGACACTGGTGGATGTCTAGCCCACATCCATCCCTAACTTGTTCTTGCTGACAGAGTGCCAATTGTTCACAGATGATTCTCTCCCAGGTCCTAAGTCAGTTTCGGTAATTCTATTCTTCTACCTTGTGTTTTATTTAGGTATGTTCATGTGACTAAATAATGACCAGTGGAACCAAATGTAAGTCTGCTGGAGGCTTTTGGGAAATGTTTTTTTTCCCTAATAGAAAGACCCTTACCCATACACATTAAATAAAAAAAATAATTTTCTTTCTAACTGGATATTATAAGTTCTTTATAAGTTGCTTTGACTAGTTAAAGTCATCTTGCAACCATGTACAGAGATATTAAAGACCACTTGGTCCTGGATGACATCATTGTGACACAAAAATATTAATATTAAGGACCCACCTATCTCTGGATATGTGAACAAATCAATCCATTATAGTTACAGCAGTTTTCAACTGGATATCGTGTTGTAACAGTCTAAGGCAGGAGTCAGAAAATTTTTTTCTATTAATTACCATATAGGAAGTATTTTAGGATTTGTGAGCTATATAGTCTCTGTCACAACTGCTACACTCTGCTAGTGTAATGCAGAAGCAGGTATAGACAATATGTAAATGGATGGGCATGGCAGTGTTTCACTACAACTTTATATACAAAAATTAGGAGATCAGCATATTTGGCCTAGGGGCTTTAGTTTGTGGAAACTTGAACATGCTAAACATTACATACAATTTGAAAATATCACCAAATGTCTTTGTTTTCCAAATAAAGAAGCTGAGTTAAAGTATAAATGATGTGTTTATAGTTACGAGCATGCCTATAAATGGCATAGAAGTTATCTCTTAGAACGAAGTTAATCAAGGTCACCTGGGCTTATGCACAATAAAGGATTCACATCCAACATATATATGGATAATCAAAAAGGCCATGAATTTTATCACTAAACTTTTGTCATTCTCTTATTAAAATGATTGATGGATACATAGGTATATTAAGACTTTGTATGCTTCTCTTTCCTGAAGCTGATGAAAATATCTTCATTGCACTTAACAGAAGAAAATAGGAAAATACCATACCTTCTTTGGTTACCAAAGTAAACGGACAGTTTTCATTGACACCATCAACTTTTGTTCAAAAGAAGTCAGTAAGTGGAGCTCTGAACTGCTGTTTTGCCACAAGCATTTTACTGCTCTTTCTCCCATTATAAAACTGGCAAAGTGTTCTGAAAATGAAAATTTTTCCTCAGGGACAAATTTATAGAGGTTTATTATCTTGCCTCCAAGGAACAGGAATGAGTCATTTTTGCAATGAAAAGTTACGTTTATTTTCAGCATTGGAAGTGTTTCTCTGCAGTCTTGCAATGTGTAAAAAGATCATTTTGCTAAGCACTTCTGCCACTGAGACAGCCACCAACAAGCCATCAGTGATATTAGCCAAGAGTTTTGATAGCATTACTGTGATTCCCAGCCAGCAATATGCATTTGAAATTTCTGTGAAACATTTAAAATACAGAGTCCTGGGCCTTACTCCAGTAACACTGAGCTACACTTTCCAGAGATGACTTCTGGATCACTGTATAATTTACACAGTCCTTCCAGTGACTCTCATGCACAGCCGGCGTGGAGAGCCATGACTAAGAGAGAAAAATGCAGTTTTCTTGATAACATGCAATTTTAAAAAGTCAATGTCTAAACAATGGTTATTTATCAGCTTATAAATAATGCTGCATGCCTAGAAAATATGCAAAAATATACACCTTTATAACATTCATTAAACCATCAAAGACAGCATCTGAAACTGGTGGCATTGGTCCTGTCAGATCTTCCATGAGATCTGCCCTTGAATAATTCCCTGGGGCTATCTAACCCAGTGCTGATTTCATCTTGTTCTGGAAAGGCTCGTGTCAAAACAGTCTTCTGTTTCCCATGCTGGGTCAGTTAGGGCTACTCTTAGGAAGGGGAAATTTGAGAAGCTCCAGAAAGTAGCTCTACCACACAAGTTCACAGTAACCAACAATAAATAAAATGCCTTGCCAACTGCCTATCACATGTACATTATCATTAGGATATTTTTTGCATGCTGAAGATTATTTGGTCTATAGGGATTTCTTCATAGAAGGTAAGTATGTACATAATATAACTCTTTTAAAACCAAGAAATCCCATATAGAAGGTGCCTAACCCTAGGGTGGAGCTCACATGGAATTTACCAAAGGACATGTTATGGATTTATCAGATACACATAAAATAATAGATCTGGTTTTGCTATGTCATCTACCTTGTTTCACAGACAATATAAAGAAACTGCATGAACTGGTAGGTTTCAAGTGTTTAACCAATTGCTAGTTGCCATGGCTATATGCCTGAGAGCTGCGGAATATCATTCTAACAAATTTAGGTAAAATAGTAATTGAAATTGAAGCTGAAAGTAATCATATTAATTCCAATAAAACTATGTCATGCACATAGGAAATGTGAGAGATTATCATTGAAAGAAGTGAATGATTCCTCATTAATTGACTCCATTGGATAGTGATCAGTCCTTATATTATTTGGCCTTTCAGTGCATCATTAAACATTGAAAACTACTTTATTTTAACACTCTCTGAGATCTTTAGCTTCATAGAACCACATACTCCTGGTTTTCTTGTTTATCTCCTTTCACTTCTTGGCCTCCTTTGAAGGAAACTCGTCCTCCAAGCAACACACAAATATTAAACTTCCTCTATGCACTAATCAAGGCATTCTTCTCTTTTCACTGTAAACTTAGTACCCAGAGAAACTGTTTTTTGTAATTTTTTCAGTTTTCATCAATATGCTGATAATCACTAAATCCATACAGAAACTACACGTTTACTGAACTCCAGACAATTATTGCCAAGTTCCTGCTTCCATCTTCACTTATATGTCATGTAAACACCTCAAACGCACGTCATATAGTGAACTTATTGCCTCTTCCGCAAAACTTCTCCTCTCCCAGCCTCCCTACACTAAATAAGTGCCACCATGGTCCACCTAACTACTCCAACCAGAATCCTCGGAGTGGCCCTTAACTGCTCCCTCTTCTCATCTTCAATAATCTATTCATATGTCTTCTATCTTCCACTGCTTCCCTCAGTATTGTGTTACCATAGTTCAAACCACCATCTTTCCTTCTTGGACTATTATTATGACCTCCTAACTCTTCCCCGGTTCCACTCTTGCTCATCTCTAATCTCTACACAGAAATTGGTGTGTAAAGCAGTTGTGCCACCATCACTTAAAAGCTTTCAGTGGAATCCCATTCTCAGAATATTTGCCAGAGTTAAAAAGGAATGGCATTACTGGGCTCCTCCCTTCTCTAAAGCAGCATTCTCCGGTAGCTGCCCAGGCTGCAGCTACCCTGTATTCTTTCAGTACCTTCTCCTTGACTGCACAATTTTTTTTTATTTTTTCTGCCTGGAACATTCTTCTTTTAATGTTTTCCTTTCAAAGCTCTTTCTTATTCTTAAATTTTCAATTTCAATTCCATATTCTCCAAGGAAATGTTCCCTGTCTTCCCAGAGAAGCTTGGATGCTTCTGTGTTTTCTCTCCCAGAGCATCATTTACTTCCCTTTTTGTTATAATACATGTGTAATTATCAGTGCACATTCCAATTTTATAAAAGTAGTGGGCTCTGTGAGTGTAGGGAGCGTGTTTGTCTTGTTCGTTGCATTATTTTTAGGGTCTACCATTATCCTTGGCTCAAATTAATATTTTTTGACTGGATGAATGAGTGAATAAATGTTCACTATTTGTGTGTGAATAATGTTCAATATTATTCATGTTCACTAGACAAGTATTTATGGCTTTTTGCTCATCACTGTTAGGAAGAAAGAAAGCAACATACATTCCTCATAGCTATGAATTCATGATCATGTTGACACATATTGGACAGCACTGTTAGTAACCTTTTTAGTAACCTCTATACCTTAGGAGAGATTATTTGTATATTTTGAGGGTATGGTGAAGGAGGAAGAGCTGAGAAGTACTGAGAGGGGAAATAGGGGAGGATAATAGATGAATAACCTGCTATACAATTATCATTGAAGAACAGTTATTCTACTCTTCCCAATTCATATTTCAGAATATACACACTCTATGTGTGTATGTGTGTGTGTGTGTGTGAAATCTATAACACATTACATTATGGTCACATAAGTTATACTCTTTCTAACTTGTTTACTCTTTTTTTTTAAGGCAGTATAATAGCATTACCTAGTCCATAGGTTTATTTGGTCAAATGAAATGATTCACATAAACTGCATAACATGAAGCATGGCAATTGTTAAGTATTCAATAGTTTCTGTTATGAAAATTAGAATAATGTTAAAACAAGAAAAGAGGCTCCTGGGGCTTCCCTGGTGGCGCAGTGGTTGAGAGTCCGCCTGCTGATGCAGGGGACGCAGGTTCGTGCCCCGGTCTGGGAGAATAATTTTATCCAATGGTAGTATAGTCAATAATAAACTGTTTTGGAAACTATTCAGATGAGGCTCTCTTTATAGTGCTTCTAATAGATAATGTAACTGGGAATCAGAATTTTCCACATAAATCAGTGGATAGGGAATGATGTTTTAGTCTACCACATTTTTGTGGTCTCCAACCACATTTATCAATGATACCCACTGAATTTATTCCCATTCCCTCTAGCTACTCCATGGAGAATGAACATAATAATATGCCTTTAATAAATATAGAACATGTTTTTACCAAAGAAAACTTCTTTATAAAAGCTGATAGAGAATGTATTATACATGTGCTCTGTGTGTATTAACAAAATTACATAGATATCTACTTGGTTTATACTCACCAACTTAATTTTAAATCTCTGGTTGTATAAAATTCTGGATCTTTCAGAATGATAACTTCAAATCTCAAACTTAAAACAAAATTAGAGTTATTATTCCACAAACACACAAGTACATTTGTATCATTTAGATCTAAAATATGATTCTTAGTAACACAAATCTATTTGGAGCATTATTTTGTGAGAACTCATAAAGAAGTCCTTTGCCCTTATTTTCACCCCTAAAAGTTTGGGTAAAAGGCCCACAGCTTTTTTTTAAATCTGTTTTTGAAAAGGATGGATTGTTGATTTTTCTACTACCAAATTTATTTATATTCAGGCATAGGATTTTAAATATGTCTCTTTATACTAAAATTTCTTGTCATCAAAGGACAGAGGCTGTCAACACTCCTCTGACTATCAGAACCTTGCTGTGGAAGCCTTATGTGGTGCTTCTTCACTTGAGCTAAATAAAAAGATGGGTTGGATGCTTTTTTGGGCTCCAAGTGTTAATTGCATACTAATAAAACCATCTACTGAAACTCTCTGCTCTGTGGTGAAGTGCCATAGAGAAGAAATTTCTAAAGGAAGCCTGCTAAGTTGATTGTGCTCCTAGATAATTAATTGAAATTTAAAAAAAAAAGCAAAAAATGAAAATTCTGTAATCCTGCCTTTTCAGCTCCTTTTCAAGTTTCTAAGGTTACTGGTAGCAGATAGAGCATTCTCCTTCAGCCAAGTGTGTGCAATTTTACTCAGCTTAGCAACTATTGCCATTGTATTTGACCAACTCCTTCCAACCTTCAAGGAGTGGGAGATAAGGTTAAAAGTTACTAAAACACCTTGAAAATATAACTAGTTGACTTTCACTAGTTAATAACATGACTATAAAAAATTGAATATTATCAAGGTTGTTTGTGGTTTACTGTGTCTGTCTCTGTGACTGCTGTGTTTTATTTTGTTTGTAGGAGCCCCATTTATATCTATCTTCCAGAAGTAACTTTAACTTCATATTTATTTTTTGGAAGCAGATGATTAATATGCTATTTTTAAAAATTCAAAGTTAACATGTCATCAGTGTCTTATGCCCCAAATTCCTAATATTTCTGATATTGATTTTATTTTTTCTTCTGATATTAGTTACAAATAAAAACTACATTTTCTTCTTGCTTAAGATGTTTTAAATGGTTTGTTGTATCAGCAGTTGATTGCTCCCAAAGGTCAAGTCTTTCTTCAAACCTGTAATATGGTTCTAACTTGTTTTTCTCTGATGTGTTGTAGAAACAAACTTTTCTTTTATAACACATATTATTGAAGATCATAGCCTGCTATTAATAACAATTTACCATATGTCTTACCTTATCCTAATCACACTCATCTATATCAACACAGATATCAGCTTAAATTCATACCATATACCTTTACATGTTTTTATAATTCATAATCTAGCCTATGTAGAAATGTCCTATGGACTGAACTGTGTTCCTCTAAAATCCATCCATTGAAGCCATAACCTTCAGTGTCATGGTATTTGGAGATGGATCTTTGGGAGGTAATTAGGTTTAGATGAGGTCATGAGAATGGGCCCTCATTATGGGATTAGTGTCCTTATAAGAAGAGACACCAGACAGCTCGCTCGCTCACTCCCTCTCTCTCTCTGCCACGTGAGGACACAGGGAGAAGGCAGATCTTTGCGAACCAGGAAGAGAGCTCTTGCCACAGCCCAGTCATACTGACATCCTGATCTTGAACTTCTAGCCTCCAGAACTGTGGAAAAATAAGTTTCTGTTGTTTAAGTCACTCAGTCTATGGTATTGTTATGGCAGACCAGGCTGACTAATACAAAAAGCATTACACTCAACAGGATTATTTAAACAGTGAGAAAGAAAACTTGCAAGGAAATGATAAATACATGAATTTCTCTCTCACTTTGCTTCTCACTCACATCCCCCATCCCAATTAGATGAAAACTAGGTAGACAGATACATACATCATACATACATACATACACACATAGAGGATTGATAGATTAAAACATGATTTAAAATGCTTTCAATATAGATTTAACATATCCAGGCATAGTCTGCTATCATTCTGGTTGGTCACCTGCCATTTTTTGCAACAAACTTTACTAATTACTTTTAAAGAAACTTTCTCTATAATCTTGTACATAGTGCTATTTTAATAAACTTTAGTATACGCTTCAATTGTTGTAATCTTGGTTTATTACTTTAGTCCACATTAAGCAAGTCTTGGATTATTGTTCTTAATAATGTCACTCTAAAATTGTTGTTGATGTAAAACATAGCTCCAAGGTTATTAGATGTATATAAAGTAACTTTCTCAGAAGCCTAAATCAACAAATTTCCACGTGGGACGCTCGTTGAAGAGTCTAGACTTTCCATTCAATATGTGAACATTAGAAAGCATTTACTTTTTTGCAGACTGTTTCCACATCTACAAAATGTACATTGGTTTACTTCCTTCTCTACCTATCATCCTTCTAGAACATCACATTTGACTCTGCACACAAATCAATCCTGAGAATTTGTTTGACACTTCACCAGGCTATAATCCCATTAAGAGGGAAGAGTATGTGTTATCATTTTTGTGTCCCCAGTCTGACCCATAATTGGTACTCAATTAATATGTTAGGAAATACAGCCAGTTCACACTTATCTAAAGTAGCCTAAAATGTAGTCTACAAAAAGGCCAAATAAGAGCTGTAAAATTATGTCTGGCTTCTCTGGGTCCTACTTCCTTTGCTTAATTTTTAGAAAACAAGGTCATTCATTCTGATGGCTCTCTAAAGAGCTTATTACTTTGTAGCTATTATCTACTTTAGGCCTGGAAAATAAAGCAATGGCACTCCACTTTCTAATTTGAAGATGAGGAACTTGGATATACAATAGATAAAAGGTATTTGTATAGTTATACAGTCAGTAAGCAGGGATGAGATGGGTTGTGCTTTGCTTTAACATCAAATGTCATTGCTTTTCCATTAGTGATAATATCATTCTTGGTTTCAATACTTCTATTCCAGTTGTATAAGACTGACACTAGGGGAAGTTTGGTAAAGTGTGTATGAGGACACTCTGAACTATGTTTGCAAGTTTTCCGTAAGTCTAAACTTAGTTCAAAATAAAAAGTTAAAAAATAGATAATAGAAGATATTTAGATAATATTTAACAGGCCTTAAGGTTACTCTTCAAGTGCTATACTTATATTAACTAATCATACACAGATAAGTCTTAGATTCAAAACTTCAGATTTCAAAGTCTAAGGTGATTTAAGATCATTTAAGATTTCATCATTATTGAAATATAGAAGATGGTGGAGTAGAAGGATGTGCTCTCACTCCTTCTTGTGAGAACACCAGAATCATGACTAGATGCTGGACAGTCATTGACAGGAAGACACTGGAACTCACCAAAAAGATACCCCACATCCAAAGACAAAGGAGAAGCCACAATGAGATGGTAGGAGGGGTGCAATCACAATAAAATCAAACCCCATAACTGCTGGGTGGGTCACTCACAGACTGGAGAACACTTATACCACAGAAGTCCACCCACTGGAGTGAAGGTTCTGAGCTCCACGTCAGGCTTCCCAACCTGGAGGTCTGGCAACAGGAGGAGAAATTCCTAGAGAATCAGACCTTGAAGCCTAGTGGGATTTGATTGGAGGACTTCGACAGGACTGGGGGAAACAGAGACTCCACACTTGCAGGGCACACACAAAGTAGTGTGCGCATTGGGACCCAGGGGAAGGAGCAGTGACCACAGGGGAGACTGAACCAGACCTACCTGCTAGTGCTGGACAGTCTCCTGCAGAGGCGGGGTGTGGCTGTGGCTCGCTGTGGGGACAAGGACACTGGCAGCAGAAGTTCTGGGAAGTACTCCTTAGTGTTAGCCCTCCCAGAGTCTGTCATCAGCCACAGCAAAGAGCTCAGGTAGGTACAAGTGTTGCATTGCCTCAGGCCAAAAAAGCAACAGGGAGGGAACTCAGCCCCACCCATCAGCAGTCAAGCAGATTAAAGTTTTACTGAGCTCTGTCCACCAGAGCAACAGTCAGCATTACCCACCACCAGTCCCTCCCATCAGGAAACTTGCACAACCGTATTAGATAGCCCTGTCCACCAGAGGACAGACAGCAGAAGCAAGAACTACAATCCTGCAGCCTGTGGAACAAAAGCCACATTCACAGAAAGATAGACAAGATGAAAAGGCAGAGGGAGGAACAAGATAAAACCCCAGAAAAACAACTAAATGAAGTGGAGATAGGAAACCTTCCAGAAAAAGAAGTCAGAATAATGATAGTGAAGATGATCCAGGACCTCAGAAATAGAATGGAGGCAAAGATCGAGAAGATGCAAGAAATGTTTAACAAAGACATAGAAGAATTAAAGAACAAACGAACAGAGATGAACAATAGAATAACTGAAATGAAAACTACACTATAAGGAATCAATAGCAGAATAACTGAGGCAGAAGAACAGATAAGTGACCTGGAAGACAGAATGGTGGAATTCACTGCTGTGGAACAGAATAAAGAAAAAAGAATGAAAAAAAATGAAGACAGCATAAGAGACTTTGGCACAACATTAAATGCAACAACATTCGCATTATAGGGGTCCCAGAAGGCGAAGAGAGAGAGAAAGGACCAGAGAAAATATTTGAAAAGATTATAGTTGAAAACTTCCCTAACATGGGAAAGGAAATAGCTACCCAAGTCCAGGAAGCACAGTGAGTCCCATACAGAATAAACCCAAGGAGAAACACTGAGACACATAGTAATCACATTGGCAAAAATTACAGACAAAGAAAATTATTGAAAGCAGCAAGGGAAAAATGACAAATAACATACAATGGAACTCCCATAAGGTTAACAACTGATTTTTCAGCAGAAACTCTATAAGCCAGAAGGGAGTGGCGTGATGCACTTAAAGTGATGAACTATATGTGATGAAAGGGAAGAACCTACAATGAAGATTACTCTACCCGGCAAGGACCTCATTCAGATTCGATGGAGAAATCAAAAGCTTTATAGCCAAGCAAAAGCTAAGAGAATTCAGCACCACCAAACCAGCTCCACAACAAATGCTAAAAGGGCTTCTCTAAGTACAAAACACAAGAGAAGAAAAGGACCTACAAAAAAACAAATCAAAACAATTAAGAAAATGGTAATAGGAACATACATATTGATAATTACCTTAAACGTGAAAGGATTAAATGCTCCAACCAAAAGATACAGGCTTGCTAAATGGATACAAAAACAAGACCCATATATGTGCTGTCTACAAGAGACCCACTTCAGACCTAGGAACACATACAGACTGAGAGTGAGGGGATGGAAAAAGATATTCCATGCAAATGGAAATCAAAAGAAAGCTGGAGTAACAATACTCATATCACATAAAATAGATTTTAAAATAAAAAATGTTACAAGAGACAAGGAAGGACACTATATAATGATCAAGGGATCGATCCAAGTAGAAGATATAACAATTATAAATATATATGCACCCAACATAGGAGCACCTCAAAACATAAGGCAACTGCTAACAGCTCTAAAAGAGGAAATCGACAGAAACACAATAATAGTGGGGGACTTTAACACCTCACTTACATCAATGGACAGATCATCCAAAATGAAAATAAGTAAGGAAACAGGAGCTTTAAATGACACAATAGACCAGGTAGATTTAATTGATCTTTACAGGACATTCCATCCAAAAACAGCAGATTACACTTTCTTCTCAAGTGCGCAGGGAACATTCTCCAGGATAGATTACACCTTGGGTCACAAATCAAGCCTCAGTAAATTTACAAAAATTGAAATCATATCAGTATCTTTTCTGACTACAACGCTGTGAGATTAGAAATGAATTACAGGGAAAAAATGTAAAAAACACAAACACATGGAGGCTAAACAATACATTACTAAATAACCAAGAGATTACTGAAGAAATCAAAGAGGAAATCAAAAAATACCTAGAAACAAATGACAATGAAAACACGATGATCCAAAACCTATGGGATGCAGCAAAAGCAGTTCTAAGAGGGAAGTTTATAGCTATACAAGCCTACGTCAAGAAACAAGAAAAATCTCAAATAAACAATCTAACCTTACATCTAAAGGAACTAGAGAAAGAAGAACAAAGAAAACCCAAAGTTAGCAGAAGGAAAGAAATCATAAAGATCAGAGCAGAAATAAATGAAATAGAAACAAAGAAAACAATTGCAAAGATCAATAAAACTAAAAGCTGGTTCTTTGAGAAGATAAACAAAATTGATAAACCTTTAGCCACACTCATCAAGAAAAAGGGAGAGGACTCAAATCAATAAAATTAGAAATGAAAAAGGAAAAGTTACAATGGGCACCGCAGAAATACAAAGCATCCTAAGAGACTACTACAAGCAACTCTATGCCAATAAAGTGGACAACCTGGAAGAAATGGACATATTCTTAGAAAGGTATAACCTTCCAAGACTGAACCAGGAAGAAATAGAAAATATGAACAGACCAATCACAAGTAATGAAATGGAAACTGTGATTAAAAATCTTCCAACAAAGAAAAGTCCAGGGACAGATGGCTTCACAGGTGAATTCTATCAAACATTTAGAGAAGAGCTAACATCTATCCTTCTCAAACTCTTCCAAAAAAATTGCAGAGGAAGGAACACTCCCAAACTCATTCTATGAGGCTACCATCACCCTGATACCAAAACCAGACAAAGATACTACAGAAAAAGAAAATTAAAGACCAATATCACTGTTGAATATAGATGCAAAAATCCTCAACAAAATACTATCAAAGAGAATCCAACAACACATTAAAAGGATCATACACCATGATCAAGTGGGATTTATCCCAGGGATGCAAGGATTCTTCAATATACACAAATCAATCAATGTGATACACCATATAAACATATTGAAGAATAAAAACCATACGATCATCTCAATAGATGCAGAAAAAGCTTTTGACAAAATTCAAAACTGATTTATGATAAAAACTCTCCAGAAAGTGGGCATAGAGGGAATCTACATCAACATAATAAAGGTCATATTCGACAAATCCACAGCAAACATCATTCTCAATGGTGAAAAACTGAAAGCATTTCCTCTAAGATCAGGAACAAGACAAGGGTGTCCACTCTCACCACTTTTATTCCACATAGTTTTGGAAGTCCTAGTCACAGCAATCAGAGAAGATAAAGAAATTAAAGGAATACAAAGTAGAAAACAAAAAGTAAAACTGTCACTGTTTGCAGATTACATGATACTATACATAGAGAATCCTAAAGATGCCACCAGAAAACTACTAGAGCTAATCAATGAATTTGGTAAAGTTGCAGGATACAAAATTAATGCACAGAAATCTCTTGCATTCCTATACATTAATGATGAAAAATCTAAAATAGAAATTAGGGAAACACTCCCATTTACCAATGCAACAAAAAGAAAAAAATACCTAGGAACAAACCTACCTAGGGAGACAAAAGCCTGTATTCAGAAAACTATGACACTGATGAAAGAAATTAAAGATGATACCAACAGATGGAGAGATATACCATGTTCTTGGATTGGAAGAATCAATATTGTGAAAATGACTATACTACCCAAAGCAATCTACAGATTCAATGCAATCCCTATCAAATTACCAATGGCATTTTTTACGGAACTAGAACAAAAAATCTTAAAATTTGTATGGAGACACAAAAGACCCCAATTAGCCAAAGCAGGCTTGAGGGAAAAAAATGGAGCTGGAGGAATCAGACTCCCTGACTTCAGACTATACTGCAAAGCTGCAGTACTCAAGACAATATGGTACTGGCACAAAAACAGAAACATAGATCAATGGAGAAAGATAGAAAGCCCAGAGATAAACCCACACTCCTATGGTCAACAAGGATATACAATGGAGAAAAGACAGGCTCTTCAATAAGTGGTGCTGGGAAAACTGGACAGCTACATGTAAAAGAATGAAGTTAGAACACTCCCTAACACCATACACAAAAATAAACTCAAAATGGATTAAAGACCTAAATGTAAGGCCAGACACTGTAAAACTCTTAAAGGAAAACATAGGAAGAACATTCTTTGACATAAATCACACAAGATCTTTTTTGATCCCTTCTAGAGTAATGGAAATAAAAACAAAAATAAACCAATGGGACCTAATGGAACTTAAAAGCTTTTGCACAGCAAAGGAAACCATAAAAAAGACAACCCTCAGAATGAGAGAAAATATTTGCAAATGCATCAACGGACAAAGGATTAATCTCCAAAATATATAAACAGCTCATGCAGCTCAATATTAAAAAAACAAACAACCCAATTCAAAAATGGGCAGAAAACCTAAATAGACATTTCTCCAAAGAAGACATACAGATGGCCAAGAAGCACATGAAAAGCTGCTCAATATCACTAACTGTTAGAGAAATGCAAATCAAAACTACAATGAGGTATCACCTCACACCAGTTAGAATGGGCATCATCAGAAAATCTACAAACAGCAAATGCTGGAGATGGTGTTGAGAATAGGGAACCCTGTTGCACTGTTGGTGAGAACGTAAATTGATACAGCCACTATGGAGAACTCTATGGAGTTTCCTTAAAAAACTAAAAATAAAATTACCATATGATCCAGCAATCCTACTAGTGGGCATATACCCAGAGAAAACCATAACTCAAAAAGACACATGCACCCCAATGTTCACTGCAGCACTATTTACAATAGCCAGGTCATGGAAGCAACCTAAATGCCCATCTACAGATGAATTGATAAAGAACTTGTGGTACATATATACAATGGAATATTACTCAGCCATAAAAAGGAATGAAATTGGGTCTTTGTTGAGACGTGGATGGACCTAGAGACTGTCATACAGAGTGAAGTAAGTCAGAAAGAGAAAAACAAATATAATATATTAACGCATGTATGTGGAACCCAGAAAACTGGTACAGATGAACCGGTTTGCAGGGTAGAAGTTGAGGCACAGATGTAGAGAACAAACGTATGGACACCAAGGGGGGAAACCCGTGGTGGGGGGGGGGATGGTGTTGTGATAAATTGGGCGATTGGGATTGACATGTATACACTGACGTGTATAAAATTGATGACTAATAAGAACCTGCTGTATAAAAAAATAAATTAAATAAAATTTAAAAATTAAAGAAAAGAAATATAAATTTGTGTTCTTTAAACACCCTCATACATAAAGATAATACTAATTGTACCAAAGTAAAGCTATTTACATATATATAAAGTTGTGTATATATGTAGAAAGTTTTTTTATTTATAGAAATTTATATATATATATTTATTTAAGCTTGTATATATTATATATATATATATATATATATATATATATATATATATATATATAAACTTCTGACTTACAAAATTTGAAAAGATACCTCTAAAGTATAATGAGAGAATTATGGTATTGACAGTTGTATAACGAAAGTATTAAATATCAAAACCACCAGATTGCACGTGACAATGAAAATCAATTTTTCCTTTCTCAAGTATAAAAATGTAGCTTCAGGAAATGGATTAGGGGAAAGACTATATTAAATGTAAGAGATGCTTCACCTTTTTAGCATTGTCCTCCTTGACTGACACTTCTATGAATTTGGAACTCCTCCCCATACCCCAATTTTTTTACCTTCACAAACTCATGAATATATAGGGAAAGTCTATTCAAAATTTAAAGTGCTATATATAGCTATCTCCTAGACTGGTCAAATAATAGACTTATTTGGTCTATCATTCATGTGAACCATATACAGTTATATATAGTTGCAAATAGACAACAGGGCACTCTGAGGCATGACTCAGTTTGAAAATGCTTATTTCTTAAAGTTTTTTTTCACTTTGAGGGGATTTGATTATTGAAAGGGAAGTTGGCACGATACTGAAGGTAATGACCACTTAGTTGCCTAAAGAACAGTAAGAAGAAGATATTTCATTGGAACAGGAAATCACTTTGATCAGAAATTAATTCTTCTAGCAACTCATTGACATATCATGTGCCCAGTTATGCATAGTTTTGGAATTTCATTCGACAAAGTCAGGTATATAAGAAACAGATATTTCTTTTTCAGTAATCCAATTTAAGATCTGTCCACTCAATCCATAGGACTGCAATCTTCGTCATTCTTGATTTTGTTTTATTTTGTTTTGTTCCCTTTCCTTGGGTTCTACCAGAGATTTAGAATCCTAAGCAGTACTAAGGCAGAGGAAAGGCATAGACCAGGGTGGGGTTGGGGCTTTCTGAATGTTGAGATGATCTAGCTCTTAACATATGTTATTACAAGTTATCCCTTTTCTCTGCATCAGGAGTAGTCAGGGCCTTCACGGCTGTATTTTCATGAGTGCAAAAGGTTTCAACCTCTTCCTAGGAAATGGCACTGAAGATATCTCAAATTGTCCCAGGAGTTACAGACCTCTTTTTATTTTGCATAGCCACAATAAATCTTTCTTTTTTAGCTTTATAAGGAATCTTTCTTTTCACATACTTTTTGTTCATGCTAACTTCTTCCACACATCCTATCTCACTTCTGCCTTCTCAATCAACCATAGAAATTTTACTAAAAGCTTAGATTTTGGTGATGACATGTGTTGTATGTACAGGAGAGTAGTAAGAATTTCAGGGTTTTGACCAGTGCTTTTGGCCCTGCTTCATATATTCTTGAGAACCTGTCATATATCTTTCCTGAGGGGGGAAAAATGTCAAAATATAGAGAGACTAAAAGCATGCAAGTTCATATTTTAAAATATTACCCAGCCACATATAGCATTTTAAACACCGAAGGATATCATCCACTTGTATTTACCAAATACAAGATTTCTATTCGAAACAAACTGTACCTAAAGAAAGCAAGTTAGTACTAGTATGGAAGGGGTTAACCAAGTACACTAAGGCTAAGTCTCTCTTTATTGTTAAAATATACTACATATGCACATGCCTGAGAAAACTCAAACTCAAAACTCAAATTTTAATAATCCCTTCTTGCTCTGGGGTACAACTAAGTCAGCATAGACATCATTATGTTCTGTTTCTATAAGCTACCTCAGAGACTTTTGAGGCAGGCTTTGCTTTCTGTTCATCTCTTAGTTCTGCATTTTCAAATCATTCAATATGCAATGGCCAGCCCTCTTCTCTCTCTCTAAAGTAATGTCATGAGAAGAGTGATATCAACTATCTTTCTGTTGAAATTAGCTATACCTTTTCTCTCCCTCTACAATTTTATGATCCCTTTGGAACAAAAACCTCAAGGTTTATAAGCTTGGAGATTTGAAATATTTGGAATAGAATGTAAAGTGTGCAGATATAGTTGTTTATGTTTGTGAGGATTTCAGGGCTATTTATTCAGTAAAGTAGTTTATGAGCCAGTCGTTATGATTTTGAGAAGGTTGATGGTTAAGTTTATCTCCCCAAAACAACATGGCTCCCAAGACACTGGAAAGAAAGGTGGGTACAATTAGAGTGCTATCACAAAAAAATCTAATTTTAAATTTAGATAAAAGTTTCAAGATTTGTGACTTTGAAATAAGAGTAGTAGTCAATATCCTGAAGGAAGTTTTGGTGGACTGTTTGTAGCTTGGAAGAGAAAGACAGACAAAGAGACAGAGAGGCAAAGACAGAGAGAGAGAGATTCCCTCCAGGTTAATACTCACTTTTCTTAAGAGTAGAATTCTTGTAGAATTCAAAGGCAAATATTTCTTTGACACCAATTTTCAGGCTATTCTTTTAACATAAGAAGTTATATATACTGGAATAAAAGTGAAACAGTTTTGAAATATGAATTATAATTGGATTCTGTTTCAATACCATCAATTTGTAAAAATTAATAAGTAAATAAATAAGTTTTACTTCTAGGCCACTGAGGGATCTAGGGACATCCCTCCCTCCACCTTGAATTACTATGAAATAAAGTCAGATACTCTTTGGAACTCCTCTCACAGAGTGGTAACTTCAACAAACTGGAAATTTGTTGCTGCTCTTGACATATTGTTAGCTAGTGAGATGACAGTATATGGAGATATGCCAGGACAAAAATAGATGATATCAAATAAATAAAAAATATTGTGAAATAAGGAAAGAATTGATTGTTTGGATCACTCACCAGAAAGCAAAAGAAACAGAAAAATCTCCTGAGGGATTAAGACAGCAAGTCTGTTTTAGAAAACATTAAGTTAAGGATTGCAAGCTACAAGGGTTCAACTGTGTCAGATCAAATAGTAATTTTGACTTAGAACAAGATAATAAATGCTGTGGAAAAGAAAAAACTACATGGCATTTTCTAAATTAGAATTGTGTTATAGTAATAGATGTTTGAGGACCAGGTGAGAAGAAATCATTATAAATCAATAATTAATTAAGGTAAGTATTGGTGGAGTTTCTACCAAAGTAGGAGAAATTTAGATAGAAAATTAGAGTAAGACTATTTAAATAATCTTCTAAATTTAATAACTTAGTTCCTCCATTTATTGTTTTTTGCCAATATCATCTGTTGAAACTAAATGACAGAGAATGCTTTATGTGTTCAATACTGATTAAAATATTCAGTGTAAACCTGTGTCCATTTCTAGACATATGTCATACAACTTTTTTGACAATTTTTAAAATAAAAAAAAGTAGTAGGATAGCAGAAATATGCAATCATCTCACTGTGAGATTAAATTCACAATCCAATAAATTAGTACAACAAAAAGATAAAATAATGATAAAGTAAACACACTTTTTAAGAAGCAGATTAGAATTCACTTTCAGTTAAGGGTATAGAAAATTGCTAAGAGTGTTAATTCCAATCTAATAATGACCAAAAGTCAGATAAAATAGAAACTTATAATTTTATTAAAATCCATCAGGGAATTGAGGAAAAAGAAACCTGAATGAACTAAAATTCAAAAAGTTATAATTACCCTACTAGAAAAGACCTGAACATTTTCATCCTTGGTGAAGCAGTGAGAGGAAGAAAACATTGTTGTAGATGAGGGTAAAAAGAAACGAGAATTTTTAAAAGGCCACATGACGTTTCAAAATTCCAAGAAACCTCATCAACAAAGATAATCTATGTCCACCTTTCCAACTCTTTGCCATGGGCTTATTACTAAGTATACTGGCAGAAGAATGAGAGCAGAGCAGGAGAGCTGAGAGAGATGCTGCTTAACTGAGGCAGACTTGCAGGGGTGGCTAAGGACTAAGTGTAGGTCAAAAATCTAATTTTAACTATCTGAAGCTTTCTAGGCTATCACTGAGTACTAGGGGAAGGATTGCTTAGAGAGGGCCCCTTGAAGTATACGTGTACAGAACTTGAAGAGATCTGCATGCAGAGCAAGAGAACTAAGAAAAATTTCTCTTAAGCATTTGCTACAGCCCATCTCCACTCTGAGTCTGAGGAAAGTGCAGCAGAGGTGAAGAGATCTTCTGAGAGACATACTATCATGGCAGGTCCAGAGAGCACTCCTCACCAGCCCCCAGCCCCCAAACGGTAGCCAGACTGTAAGGCAGAGCGAAGACCCCCAAAATCCTGAATGCATGTTGCTGGGCTATAAAGCACAAAGATTTTTTTGTGTCTTCCCAGACTCAAATCCCAAGTCCTGCTGAAGGGAGATCTTGATCCCATGCTAAAATTCCTTGAATGCAGTGGTGAATAAATAAATAACAAGGCTTAGACCCAGCTAATTACAGAATAAGATTCTCTTGCTCACTCTAGAGACTTGAGAGAAAGGTGCACCCTAGGTGAAAATATGATTTACTTTGATCTCTTTGCCCTTTTACACCTAATATTTATAATACAATCAAATATCACAGGACACATGAAGAAGAAAAAAATGTGACTTGAGAAAGAAAACCATCCAAAACAAACAAACTAGGAGATGGGCCAGATGTACAAATAGCCAGAAAAGGACTTAGAAAATAACTATGATGATGGACTTAAAAGATTTTATGTTAAGTGTAATAAATCAGACAGAGAAAAACAAACACTATATGATATCACTTGTAAGTGGAATCTAAAAAAATATAACAAACTAGTGAATAAAACAAAAAGGAAGCAGATATAGAGAACAAACTAGTGTTCACCAGTGGGGAGAGGGAAGGAGAAGAGGCAATAGAGGGGCAGAGGAATAAGTGGTAAAAACTGTTAAGTATAAAATAAGCTATAATGATATATTGTACAACATGGGGAATATAGCCAATATTTTTAATAACTATAAATGGAATGTAACCTTTAAAAATTGTGAATCACTATATTGTACATCTGAAACTTATATAATATTGTACAGCAACTATACTTCTATACAAAAAAGAAATAACTGTGATGATATGTAGGGGGAAAATGGACATCTGTGAATAGCTGGGAATTTTCACCAGCAAGAAGAAATCTATTAAAATGACCCAAATTATTATGCTATAAATAAAAAATGCAATGTAAGAAATTAAAAATTCATTTGATGGATTAATAGACTAGATATAGAGGAGGAAATGATCTGTGAACTGAGGACAGCCCAATAGGAATGATCCAAACTGAAAAAAATGAAGGGAAAAAAGACATGAAAAAAATACAGTAGGGTATCCAAGATCTGTGGGACAATATCAAACCATTGAACACATGTGCAATTTTAGTCATAAAAGGGGTAAGGAAAGAATGAGGGAGAGGAAAAACCTGAAGAGATAAAGGACGATAATTTTCTAAAATTGATGGAGGACATCAATCCATACTTCTAAGAACTTTAATGAACCCCAAGCAGTTTAAATAAAAAGAAAACCACATTTATGCATTGCATAGTTGAAGTGCTGATAAAACCAAGCCTAAAGAAACAAATCTAAAATCTTACGGTAGGATGAGGTGGGGCAGGGTGAGAGTGGTGAATTTATGACCTATGAATATGTAGTACTAAGAATAATGGCTGACTTCTCTTCATAAACAAGGAAGGTTAGAAAAAAAAATGGAACATCTTTGTAGTGTTGAATGAAAAAGAAAAAAAGAAGATTCTATGTGTAATTTTATACTGCAAAAATATTCTTCAAAAAATAAGGTTAAGGATAGCTACAGCTGGACAAAATCATTGAGAATTCATCTCCAGTAGACTAGGCTTAAAAGTAATACCTAAAGAAGTTATTTAGACTGAAGCAAAATGATCCCAGATACAAATGCAGATCTGTATGAAAAACCTTTAAAAATGTATTATATATTTGTGTATTAGTTTTCTATTGCCACCGTAACAAATATCCACAAACTTAGTGGCCTAAAACAACATAAATTTATTATTTTACATTTCTGTAGATCATAAGTGCAACACTGGTCTTATTAGGCTAAAACCAAGGTGTTGGTGTTCTGAAGGATCTAAGGGAGAATTCGTTTCCTTGTTTTTTCCAGCTTTAGAGGCTGCCTGCATTCTATGGCTAATAGCCCTCTTTCTCCACCTGCAGAGCCAGCAACAACAGTAGGTTAAATCTTTTACAGATAACATTGCTCTTACCTCCTCTTCTGCCTCCCTCTTCCTCAGTAAAGGACCTAGTGATTACCTTAGGCCCATCTAGGTAATATAGGATAACCTCTCTATTTTAAATCAAGTGGTGGTTAGCTACATTAATTCCCCTTTGCAGGTAATCTAATGCATTCACATGCCCAGGGGACTAGCATATGATATCCTTTGGGATTATTATTCTGCCTATTATAAATTCATATATTTCATACATGTTTATATTGTAAGATATTTATTGGATATTATTTTATTTAAGCTCTTTTAAAGTTTATTGACTGTTTAAAGTAATAAAAAAATAGCATGCTATAGGTTTATTTAACATATAGAAGCATAATATATGAAAACAATCAGGGGTAAATAGATATGTTTTTAACACTCTGTCATTCTTCATAAGATTTGGACAAGTTTTGAAGCCAGACTATCATAAAATAAAATGTATTCTGTAATATCTAGATAAACAATCAGAAAGTTGAATAAATAAAAAGGTAATAGAAATGATAAAATAATTCCTCAATTTCAAATTTCAAAAAGAGGATAAACAGATGAATAAAGAATAGATTGGACAAGTGGAAATAATCCAGTATATCAATGGTCACATTAAATGTAAATGGTCTAAACTATTACTTAAAATGCAGACTGATACAAAACAAAAGCTAACTATATGCTGTTTCCAAGAGCATAATAACTATATGTCTTTAAACATAAGATAGGTAAATAGTAAAAGGTAGCAAAATATATATCATAAAAACACCAAATTTAAGTATGCTTGTGTAGCTATTTTAATAGACAACAAAATAGACTTAGCAGTAAAGAAAAAGAAACACATTAGGTTATATGTTCTAAGCTGAACGTTATCCATCTTCTAAATACTTAATTACTAACTCTAAATTTTCTTTAAGAAGTAAATATATAAAACGTCGTTATTCCCAGTTGAATATTTTAAAGTCCCAAACTTTCAGTAAAAGATGAAAATATATATTACAAGCCCTAAATCACCAGTTAACAATCAATTAAAAGTAAGAATATATTATATAGGCCATTACACTATTCAGATAGAATACATATTTTAAGTATTGATTTTGCTTGTCTTTCTTTTAAAGAGATCCATTCAATTGTGTTGATATTATCTTCAGATTAGCTTCTGTTTTTCAACACATATACAATACATTCTTCTGGCACCAATATTCAATGGCCTTAAGATTTATGATAGACTGGACCTTCAAGATGGCGGAGGAGTAAGACATGGAGATCACCTTCCTCCCCACAAATACATCAGAAATATGTCTACATGTAGAACAACTCCTACAGAACACCTACTGAACACTGGCAGAAGACCTCAGACTTCCCAAAAGCCAAGAAACTCTCCACGTACCCGCATAGGGCAAAAGAAAAAACAGAGACAAAAGAATAGGGACAGGACCTGCACCTCTGGAAGGGATTTGTGAAGGAGGAAAAGTTTCCACACACTAGGAAGCCCATTCACTGGTGGAAATGAGGGGAGGGCGGGGGGAAGCTTTGGAACTACGGAGGAGAGCGCAGAAACCAGGGTGCAGAGGGCAAGGTGGAGAGATTCCCACACACAGAATCAGTGCCAACCAGCACGCAAGAGCCTGAGAGGCTTGTCTGCTCACCCAGTGGGGCGGGTGGGGGCTGGGAACTGGAGCTCGGGTTTTGGAGTTCAGATCCTAGGGAGAGGACTGGGGTTGGTTGCATGAACACAGCCTGAAGGGGGTTAATGCGCCACAGCTAACTGGGAGGGATTCGGGAAAAAGTCTGGACCTGCCTAAGGGTCAAGAGACAATTGTTTTGGGGTGCGCGAGGAGAGGAGATTCAGAATACTGCCTAAACGAGCTTCAGAGAGAGGCACGAGCTGCGGCTATCAGCGTGGACACCAGAGACGGGCATGAAATTCTAAGGCTACTGCTGTAGCCACCAAGAATCCTATGTGCAAGCACAGGTCACTATCCACACCTCCCCTCCCGGGAGCCTGTGCCAGAGTCCCGTGATCCAGGGAAAACTTCCCCAGGAGAACACACAGCATGCCTCAGGCTGTTGCAACGTCATGTTGGTCTCTGCTGCCGCAGGCTCTCCCCGCATTCCATACCCATCTCTCTGCCTAGCCTGAGTGAGCCAGAGCTCCTTAATCAGCCACTGCTTTAACCCACTCCTGTCTGTGCAAAGAACAGGCACCAGAGGACAACTTAGAGGCAGAGGCATGGCCAGATCCAAAGATGAACCCCAGGAGCTGTGCAAACAAAGAAGAGAAAGGGAAATTTCTCCATGCAGCCTCAGGAGGAACATTAAATCTCCAAAATCAACTTGATGTACCCTGCATCTGTGGAATACCTGAAGAGATAATGAATCATCCCAATTTGAGGCAGTGGACTTTGGCAGCAACTATAGACTTTGGGTTGCTGTATGTGACCGACTAGTTTCTGATTTTTATGTTTATCTTAGTATAGATTTTAGCACTTGTTATCATTGATGGATTTGTTTATTGGTTTGGTTGCTCCCGTCCTCTTTTTATTACTTTTTAAATATTTTTATTTTAATATTTTTTTAAGTTTTTTATTGCAATTATTTTATTTTATTATTTTTTTTCTTTCTCTCTATTCTTCAGTGCCATGCGGCTGACAGGGTCTTGCTGTTTGGCTGGTTGTCAGGCCTGAGCCTCTGAGGTGGGAGAGCCGAGTTCACAACACTGGACCATCAGAGACCCCCCACATAACATCAATTGGAGAGAGTTCTCCCAGAGATCTCCATCTCAACACAAAGACCCAGCTCCACTCAATGACCAGCAAGCTATAGTGCTGGAAACTCCATGCCAAACAACTAGCAAGACAGAAACACAGCCCCACCCATTAGCAGAGAGGCTGTTTCAAATTATAATAAGGCCACAGACACCCCAAAACACACCACCAGACACGGTCCTGCCCACTGGAAAGACAAGATCCAGCCTCATCCACCAGAACACAGGCACCAGTCCCCTCCACCAGGAAGCCTACACAACCCACTGAACCAACCTTACCCAGTGAGGGCGGACACCATAAACAATGGGAACTACAAACCTGCAACCTACGAAAAGGAGACCCCAAACACAGTAAGTTAAGCAAAACGAGAATACAGAGAAACACACAGCAGATGAAGAAGCAAGGTAGAAACCCACCAGACCAAACAAATGAAGAGGAAATAGGCAGTCTACTTGAAAAAGAATTCAGAGCAATGATAGTAAAGATGATCCAAAATCCTGGAAATAGAATGGAGAAAACACAAGAAACCTTTAACAAGAACCTAGAAGAACTAAAGAGCAAACAAACAATGGTGAACAACACAATAAATGAAATTAAAAATTCTCTAAAAGGAATCAATAGCAGAATAACTGAGGGAGAAAAACGGATAAGTGACTTGGAAAATAAAATAGTGGAAATAACTACAACAGAGCAGAATAAAGAAAAAAGAATGAAAAGAATTGAGGACACTCTCAGAGACCTCTGGGACAATATTAAACTCACCAGTATTCGAATTACAGGGGTCCCAGAAGAAGAAGAAAAAAAGAAAGGGACTGAGAAAATATTTGAAGAGATTATGGTAGATTACGAAAATCTACCTTATCTTTGATAAAATAGACAAGAGTATACAGTGGAGAAAAGACTGCCTCTTCAATAAGTGGTGCTGGGAAAACTGGACAGCTACAAGTAAAAGAATGAAACTAGAATACTTCCTAAAACCATACACAAAAATAAACTCAAAATGGATTAAAGACCTAAATGTAAGGCCAGACACTATAAAACTCTTAGAGGAAAACATAGACAGAACACTCTATGACATAAATTACAGCAAGATCCTTTTTGACCCACCTCCTAGAGAAATGGAAATAAAAACAAAAATAAACAAATGGGACCTAACATAACTTAAAACTTTTGCACAGCAAAGGAAACCATAAACAAGATGAAAAGACAACTCTCAGAATGGGAGAAAATATTTCCAAATGAAACAACTGACAAAGGATTAATCTCCAAAATTCACAAGCAGCTCATGCAGCTCAATATCAAAAAAACAAACAACCCAATCCAAAAATGGGCAGAAGACCTAAATAGACATTTCTCCAAAGAAGATATACAGATTGCCAACAAACACATGAAACGACGCTCAACATCACTAATCATTAGAGAAATGCAAATCAAAACTACAATGAGGTATCACCTAGTATGAGTAAGAATGGCCATCATCAAAAAATGTACAAACAATAAATGCTGGAGAAGGTGTGGAGAAAATGGAACCCTCTTGCAGTGTTTGTAGGAATATAAATTGATACAGACACTATGGAGAACAGTATGGATGTTCTTTAAAAAGCTAAAAATAGAACTACCATACCACCCAACAATCCCACTACTGGGCATATACTCTGAGAAAACCATAATTTAAAAAGAGTCATGTACCACAGTGTTCATTTCAGCACTATTACAGTAGCCAGGACATGGAAGCAACCTAAGTGTCCCTCGACAGGTGTGTGGATAAAGAAAATGTGGCACATATATGCAATGGAATATTACTCAGCCATAAAAAGAAACAAAATTGAGTTATTTGTAGTGAGGTGGATGGACCTAGAGTCTGTCATACAGAGTGAAGTAAATCAGAAAGAGAAAAACAAATTCCATATTCTAACACATATATATGGAATCTAAAGAAAAAAAAATGGTTCTGAAGAACCTAGGGGCAGGACAGGAATAAAGACGCAGATGTAGAGAATGGACTTGAGAACATGGTGAGGGGGAAGGGTAAGCTGGGATGAAGTGAGTGAGTAGCATTGACATATGCTACCAAATATAAGATAGATAGCTAGTGGGAAGCAGCCGCATAGCACAGGAAGATCAGCTCGGTGCTCTGTGTCCACCTAGAGGGGTGGCATAGGGAGGGTGGGAGAATCAAGAGGGAGGAGATATGGGGATACATATATACGTATAGCTGAATCACTTTGTTATACAGCAGAAACTAACACAACATTGTAAATAAAGATGTTTAAAAAAAAAGGTTTATGATAAATACAGTGATCACCCAAAAATGAAATATGAAACAAGTAAAAAATGTTCCTTACAATTTAAATTGATCAGGGAGGCATACATATAATAAGAATTCTATATTGACTACTATATAGTATAAAATAAAAATATTTTAGTATTGACTAATTATTTGCCACTTAGAATACCTAGAGTCTTTTTCTTGGTGAAGATTTATAGAATTTTGTGATGCATGTATGGAATGGTGGTAGTGTGGGGTTGTGTATATGTTTCTGAGTGGCTGGGAGTATTTAAGCTCTTTCAGATAGAGAGCGTTTCTAGAACTATCTATTCTTTACAAACATGAATTCTTGCTCTTATATTAGGGTATCCTGCTGTTTTATTTTACATTTCTTTAAGACATAAAATGATTATGTGATTACAAAATATATTACATCTAGGCATGTTATTAAATGTATAACAATATGGTAGGAAGTAGAAATCACAGCAGGTTCACATTAAAACAAGTTGAAATGTAGGGGAAATGTAACTCTTCTTCAAGTTTATAATATTTTCCAATATTCCACAAATCTCAAATTTCCACTGTGATTTTGGGAAAAATCTGGTCATATATTCACTGGCAAATTAAGGCTTATATAAATTTAGCAGCTTTCCCACCAGAGGCAAAGACTTAGTGAGTTCTGTCAGGATACCTGATATATACCTCTTTTACAACAATCTTCTGTAAATTCTACTACAGGGAACTACTATTATAAACTGAAAGAACACTCAATGTAGCATCATGCAGTTTTTTCCTTACCTGTAGGCATGACCCCTTAAGGCCCAGGAAAACTGATATCTTTTAAAGGAACACATATGTGTAAATTTAGAGGTAAACTAGAAGTGTCATTGTCCACATTATATATGAATTTGAGTTAATCTCAGAAAGTTTTGAAGGAACCATTCCTCTTATGATTCCTCTTATTTGTCCAGGAATGTCTGACTAATTGCTTTCTATTTATAATTCTTCAATATAACATTGACCTTCTTCTGATGAATGAATCACTTTTACTCTTTATGGAATTACTGATTGGTTGTATGTTGCTCCATCCCCACCACTGGCCAAATTACATTAAATTTTAAATTGCTCATTGAGCCACTAAACTTCAATACTGATGTTCATTAGAGTATATATATTTTTAAACTTACAAATGTTAATTCTGGTAAAAATGACTAAAGTCCTCACAAGAATTCTTGTCCTCTTCTCCTTAGACACACATGCTCTTTGAGTTATATCCTGCCACTAATTTTGAGCAATGATATGCAAGCAGAAACTATATGTGTTATGTCTAGGAGGAAGAGTTATGGAACCCGTACACAATTCTCCATGGTTCTCCTAGTTTACAATGAATAGGGTAGTATGTTTATATGGAGATAATATCTAAGCATCCTGGAAGGCTGAGCCAATCAATTGTGAGGAGGGTAATCTGGGGGGAGGGGGCAGAGAATGGGGGAGTGCATGTGTGTGTTTTATTTATTCAACAAAATTTTATTGAGACTCTACTGTGTGCCATCATTTTAGGTACAATAGTGAATAAGGCCTTACCCTTGGGAAATAAATGTTTTCTGTTTTAAAGCCACTGATATTTTTAGATGATTTTTTATCTTAGCATAAACTAACATAATATGACTAAAACCATACTAAAAGTTTTAACCAGTGAAGTTTGAGTTAATGTGATTCAATAGTGACTCTAGTTTTTCAGGTTTAGATGGACCAAATAGGTGACCAGTTTGGAAAATGTTTAATGTTATACTTTTAATACAAAACAAGCGGAAGAAACGTATAGAAAGAAATAGAAATAAAGAATAACACAAAGAATAAAAAATCATCCATAATTTCATCATCAGATATAACCATTCAAATTGTTCTTGTATATTCTTCATGTATAAATATATCCAAAAATTTATTTTGAAGTGATCATAAACTCATTGAATTTCTTTCTCCTATAAGATGCTCCATCAGCTGGACATTTTGAAAAATTTATAAAATAAATATTTCCTATCTGCCACTGGGTAGAACATAACTTTCCCAGAATTTGACTTCAAGTATCTCCTAGGTACCAAGTAATACTACATGGATTTTGACATATGTAATGTTACTAAACCAACATGTATTATTCTGCCTTGAAATAAGTATCTCTGAATTGAAACATACCTGTCTCCACAACATCAACCCTATTAGAATTTTTATTCACCCATTTATTTTGTCAATACTACAGTTTTGTTACTTTTTCCCTAAAGAAGTCACTTCTATTTTATAAAATCAAGATAGTCTTTGACTAATAATTTGTATTTAATCAAAATAATCAAAATTAAAGGAGGACAGGAAAAGTTTCTCAAAACTTATTGATCTAATTTGCCAATAAATTGAATTATGTCAAGCAAACATTGAAAGTCTGATAAAACCCGGGCCATGTTTCTCTCCCTGTCAAAATGTGTGCAGCACTATTTTCGTTAGCAAAAACTCAGTCTTAAAACTGCTCTTAGTTTTAAGAATTCTGTTATCAAGACCTCCTATAAAACATTAGCAAATTTCTACAGTTTCCATTCATGGCATTGAGCACTCTTTTGTTCTACAAAGAATAAATAATTTAAGGTCACTGTGACCCACATTGAAGATAAAGATTTCTTTTTTTTAAAGAAAATATTTCGTTTTAAAGATTGAATAGAAAACTGAAAAAAATCCACTTAGCTAAAATTAAATTCCCCCTTAAAAGGGTCATGCAGTATCTGCTTTGTTTTGATATCTTCACAATGTTAGTTGATGAGAAAAAGTTACTTTTCCATTCCCTTCAAACCCTCCTCCGACACTTTCTACTTCTGCAATGGGCAAACAACCATCAATTGTTTTGTTTATGGTTGTTTGAAAATAGGGTTCTTTATATTAACTATAATTTTAATAGTATTGTTGCTTACAAAACATATCTCAACATTCTCTGGTACGTCTTCAGGAGAGACAATTTTTCTCATAATGTTTCCACTTTGATTTGGACCTTCTTTCCCTGTCTGTCTTGTACTCTTCAGATTTCATTTCTAATCTGCACAGAGATATACTGCTTTTCCCTGTCTCATGAGTTGGGTTGATGCACAGAAACAAATTTTGTGATTTCATGCTCAGGGTCTCCACTCCTGAGGAATAGGTCATTAGTTCCTCACACTTTACTGAATGTTATGCGTATGTTTTCCTCTGAGAAAGCTGAGTGGTTTGGGCTTCTATTTTTTTTCTAGCAGGCTCATTTGCTTACATTTTCTCAGTGCTGACTTTGGTACCCTGCTTTTCTCTGCATCTTTCCTGAATCTTCTGCTCATCTCAGCTCTGCACTTTTATTCTCTGCCTTTGGGTTGCTTTTTCACATCCTGGGTCCCAAACTTATCTCTCAATCCCTTGTTAAGCCAGGCAGCAAATATTCTGTTTTAAAGCCATTTGGAAACATACACGCCCCCACTTGGAATTTATTAATAGTTGTTTAAAGCAGAGGACACTGAGTTACAGAATGTTTGTCAACCTACTGTCCAATAACATAAAACTCTGCTTTGGAAATGAAGATGTCTGGGACTCAGTTTATATACTATAAATGTTAATATGTGCCCTGGAATCAGCCCTTGATTTTAGCTATTTTGCATTAGTAATCTTCCTTCTGGTCCCCGTGTCATTGGAGTAAACTTTATTTTGGGATCCTACTTACCAAACAGTGCTTTTCTGATGTTCGCTCACGTCATGCTTTCCCCTCCCTTCTCATGCTTTCTATCGTCTTTCTGCTTTAGCTCCTACTGTCCTGCTGAGTAATCAAACAAATCTCTAGACACTGTGATCTCGCTGCTCATCTCGGTAAAGGAAAAAAACAAATAACAGCTGCTGAAATTGTGAACCTTCCTTCCTGGCTGTCACTTAGTGAAAACAGATGCTTCAAGGAGTCGTTTGTAATTCAAGCAGGCGCAGAGGAGAAAAAGAAACCCCTTATTTGCTGAGACTAGAGAAGTTTTGCTAGGTCAACTCAGCTTCCATCTTATACCCTGAAAGAAATAGCACATCCTGATGGTCTTGCAACTGCCCGACACTACCTTTCTAAACTAAGGTCATTACTTATACTGACAATGCATAGATGCCCTAGAAAGGTATATGGCCTGGAACAAAAATGATTAAAACTGATTCTAATAAAATGAATTAAGTGTTTTAAAATGTTAAGCATTCTTCCAGTGAGGTAAAGAACTTCCATTTCTACAAGCCTGAGCAAGAACCTGAATACCTGAGCCACCAGAAAAAATACTGAACCAACTATTAAAAGATGTCAGATCTGGTTAAGGAAACTTCCACAAGTCATTTACACCTCTAACCTTATTTTTCCACAATGGTGAAATGAGGGGCATTGAGTTTGATGACACATAAAGTCCCTTACATCACTAAGGTTTCATGATTCAGTGAATTGAATGCCACTGTTAATATTTTACTAACAAATTATTGCCAAAATAACACAGTCATCCTGATCAGGTCAAAATTTGACAATACGTATTAATAGAAAATATTCAATTTACCGAAAGATTGCTTGTGCCAGGTTTTAGTAACAAATGTTTAACATAAAGCCTACTACAACTATAGTTATTTTTATGGCTAACTTAGTATGTCAACCTATTAGTACAAGGAAAAAACCCCCAAACAAAAACTAGACATCTACTCCTTGATTGGTCCTTTAAGGAGAGGAACAAGAATTCTAAGTGTATTTGTGCCTATTAGAGAATTATAAAGAAGCTATATGGGACCTTAGAATGTGGGGAAGTGGGAGAACAGAAGGGAATGGCTATAAGTCTGCTGGGATTTCAGGAAGAAAAAAGTGCTGAGAAATGAAGCAAGCTGAGATTGAGTGAACCCTGAGAGAAAACCACTCTGGACTAGGCAGGGGTTGAGGGAGGACTTGAAATGATGGAAAGTGTGAGAAGCGTAAATGAGAAAAGAATGGGGTTAAGTCTGAACTCTAAGCAAACACTATTAATTTGTTTTTCTTAATTCATATACATTTGTTGAACACTGGAGGAAGTTAGTCACCTCTAGACGACCCCTCATCCTGAATCCCCATAACCAGCCCCAAGAATTAGTAAGAGTGATATGGATAGTCAAAATCAAGGACATTTATTGAATTATATTGCTAGAAATTGAAGCTTAAGTGTCAGTTAAAACCTCATGCTTCCATGGTGATATGCTCTGATATTTTTTCATGGGATTTTGAAATTCTTTTTAAAATTGAAATTCTAGACATTACAGTTAACATTTCAGAAGTTCTAGCTCCTTAGTGGTTTGATGCAATTACATGGGGTTTTGGATCTTCATTATTCCAAAGGAAACATCCTCCTCCATCTCACTTCCCTTACAAACCTAATAAAACTTGATAAGAATCAGAGTGAGCAACATGATAAATAAATTTACATGGATTTCTGTTGCCTTAAGAAGAAACTCAATTTGCATCAGTTTTCCTTTGAATGCTTTTCTTAATATTACCTACTGTCACCACTTACATTAAACCAATTACAGAATAGCAAAGAGGCTGCTTCCCTTACATTAGGAAAATATTTTATTTAGCAAAGGCAAGTATTTTGCTTATACCTCCAAGTTTTCTCCCTAGATCACCAAGAGATTCTATTGGAGGTAGAGTCAAAAAACAACCAACCAGGGCTTCCCTGGTGGTGCAGTGGTTGAGAGTCTGCCTGCGGATGCAGGGGACACGGGTTCGTGCCCCGGTCTGGGAAGATCCCTCATGCCATGGAGTGGCTGGGCCCATGAGCCATGGCTGTTGAGCCTGCGCGTCCGGACCCTGTGCTCCACAATGAGAGAGGCCACAACAGTGAGAGCCCCGCGTACCGCAAAAAAACAAAACAAAACAAAACAAAAAAACCCAACCAAACAAAAATGAAACAAAACCCTTAAAATAAAAAACAGATCGTATTTTTCCTAAAGTATCATATTTGCATATTTCACTCAAAAATCTGTGGTAGTGATAGACAGCTATTTGAAAACTGCATTCAGAGATCCTAAATGACAGCCAAATGTCATCCCTTTATAACTATTGGCTTTGAAAGGAAATAAACAAATATTTCTCACTGTAACCTCTCCCTTACCTTACTTAAAATTTATCCAAATCCCTAAAGATAAGAAGGCAGCCCAACTTTAGAAAGTGCAACCTTACTGCAATTCAACTTTTGCCTACAAAACTCCACTGAAGCTGCTATTGTGGTGATCACATCAGTTTTCTAAATCTACTGGCCAATTTTCAGTTCTCATATTATAAACCCCATCTGCAATATTTGGGAGAATTGATCACTATCTACTGCTGGAAACTCATTTTTCACTTGGATTCCAGGAAATCACAAATGTTTGGTTTTCCTCTTACCTTAACCTCACTAATATCCCTTCCTGTCTTGTTTCTAGTGATTTTTACTTTCCTCCCAACCTCTTAACACTGAAGTGCCCCACGGCTCAGTCCTTGGATCTCTTCTCTATTTACATACACTCCTTTGACAGCATTAAAGCTTATAATGCCCAGAGTCATATCTTTATCCCAGATCACTACTCTGAACCCCAGACTTGTATATTCAACTGCCAACTCAATATCACCATTGGGAATTTAATATACATCTCAAATTTAATCTCGGATTTAATATCTCCAAAACTGAATTCTTGATCTTAATTCTCAAACCTGTTCTACCTGCTGCTTAGGCCAAAAAAACAAAGCAAAGCAAAACAAAACAAAACAGAAAAACAACAAACAAACAAACAAACAAACCTCTAAGAATCATCATTGATTCTACTTATTCTCTCACATATTATGTCCAATCTGTCAAGAAATCATGTGGGTTTCATATTCTGATCCCTTGTCAGTACCTCACTGCTATCACTTGGGGCCAAACCACGTTATCTCTTCTCTGGATTCTTGCAATAGTCTCTAAAATTCTTTCTCTGTTTCTGTCCTTTCCCCCATCTGGCATCTATTCTTAACGTAATAACCAAAGTAATCTTTTAAAACATTTATCATAATATGCTCTCTCTGCTCAGAATCCTCCAACATTCTATTTCATTCAGAATGAATGGCGAAGTCCTTAGGATGGCTTGTAAGGTTCTACACAATTTACTCTCCTGGTATTTTTCTGACTTTATCTCATCTAATTAATTTTTTTTTAAAAAAATGAATATACTTGGCATACTATGTTATGTTAGTTTCAGGGGTACTGTGTAATGATTTGACATTTTCATGCATTTTAAAATGATCATCACAATAACTGTAGTAACCATCTGTCCCCATACAAAGTTATTACAATATTATTGACCATATTCCTTATGCTATACATTACATCTTCATAGTTTATTTATTTTATAACTACAGATTTGTACCTCTTAATGCTCTACACCTATTTTGTCTACCCTCCTGCTGTGCTCCTTCTGGCAACCACACATTTTTTCCCTGTATCAATGAGTCTATTTTTGTTTTGTTTTATTTGTTTGTTTGTTTTGTTTCTTAGATTCCAAATATGAGAGACCATGCAGTATTTGTTTGTCTGTCTGACTTATTTCACTTAGCATAATATCCTCTAGATCCGTCCATGTTGTCATAAATGGCAAGATTTTTTTTACATCTGAGTAATATTCCATTTTGCATGTATACCACCTCTTCATTATCCATTTGTCTATCAATGAACGTAGATTGCTTCCATATCTTGGCTATTGTAAATAATGTTGCAGTGAACGTTAAAGTGCATGTGTGGTTTTTTTTCTTTCTTTTTTTTGTTTTGTTTGCGGTACACGGGCCCCTTATCGTTGTGGCCTCTCCCGTGGTGGAGCACAGGCTCCGGACGTGCAGGCTCAGCAGCCATGGCTCACAGGCCCAGCCACTCCACTGCATGTGGGATCTTCCGGGACCGTGGCATGAACCCGTGTCCCCTGCATCGGCAGGCGGACTCTCAACCACTGCACCACCAGGGAAGCCCGTGCATGTGTTTTTTTAAATTAGTGTTTTGTTTTCTTCAGATAAATATGAGAAGTGAAATTGCTGGATCATATGGCAGCCCTAATTTTAACTTTTTGAAGAACCTCAATACTGTTTTCCTTAGTGGCTGCATCAATTTACAATCCCATCAAGAGTGCACAAGTGCTCCCCTCTCTCCACATCCTTGACAATGCTTGTTATTTGTTGCCTTTTTCATGATAGTCATTTTAACTGGTGTGAGGAGGTATCTCACTGTGGTTTTGACTTGCATTTTCCTGATGATTAGTAATGCCGAGCAACTTTTCTTATGTCTGTTGGCCATCTGTATGTCTTCTTTGGAAAAATGTCTATTCAGATCCTCTGCCCATTTTTTAATGGGGTTGTTTTTTTTTATGTTGATTTTTATAAGTTTTTTATATGTTTTGAATATAAACCCTTTATTGGATATATCATTTGCAAATATATTCTCCCTTCAATAGGCTGCTTTTTGTTTTGTTGATGGTTTCTTTTGTTGTGTAAAAACTTTTTAGTTTGATGTAGTCCATTTGTTTCATTTTTGCTTCTGTTTCCCTTGTTTGAGGAAACATATTAAAAAAAGATGTTTCTAAGACTGATGTTAAAGAGTTTACTGTCTATGTTTTCTTCTAGTAGTTTTATGGTTTTTAGTTTTAGAGATAGGTCCTGGGGTCCTCTACCTATTTTCTTAATCTCTTTTTCTGGAAGCCTCATCTATATATATGCATGACTATACTTCATGTACTTTGAAAATTAGCTTACCTCCTTAGGAGGCCATCCTTGACCAACCTATTTACAGTTGAAGTCCCCTTGATACAACCTTGGTTTTTCTTCTCCAAAGAACAAATCAAATTATCTTCCAACATGCATAAAAGCTTTTATATATTGATTATGTTTATTGCCTGACACCCCTTATAAGGGCAGCGATTATCTCTTTTAAGGTTACAATGCCCAACACAAAATACTTAAACAAATATTTAGAGAAAAAGTGAATAAACAAATGAAACAAGGGAAGAGTCTACAGATGGACTAACAAAATACCTAACCAGAGGTGGAAGCACAGACAGTAACTCCAGGGGGAGTGGCACATGAACATACCAATTTGCCCCATCAAACAAGCAAGCAAAAAAAAAAAAAAACAAATTCAACAAGCAGTAGGATTAGTAGAATTATTTTTCACTATTTAGTCTATTTCCTTGGATGCAGTTTGCTTTCTATCATTCACACATTCATTCCATCATTTATTTTCTTCCTTGGTACAAATTTTACTTAACATCCATTTGTCCTGCATTCCAGTCTATCTCAGACTCCTGCTCTATTATTTTCCTTATCTCAGTTCCCTAACTTAAACTTACTTTGTCTAGTTTGCCTCAATCTCTGCTTGGTATTTCATCCCTGACTGTTTTATTTACTTCTGATCACTTTCAAGCCAAAAGGACTTCCTTAAATTTATTTCTGTAGCTCTATTTAATGTATCTATACACTAAAACCTCTATAATCTACTGATCAAGTTGTTGAACTGAGGAAATAACCAATAAAAATAAACACTCGTTGTTAAAGTGGCATCTACACTGTGGGTTTGATAATAGTATTACCATTTTCCAGATTAAAAACTGAGATTCAGTTTTTAATTGACTTTCCTAACCTCAATTACCTTGTATATAGTGTGTGTGTGCCTTCAAAATCACTGCTAATTGTACAATGTTACATTGCCTCATTAATCCAGATATCCTAACTCACAGCACTCTGCTTTTCCCATTACATATGTAAGCTTCCCTCATGTTTTAGAAGCATACTGTTTTTTGCCTCTTCATACTCAGGCATTTAATAATGATTTATTACTCACACTTCAAACTCTATTTTATAAAAAATGCATTCATTATGCATACTGAAGTGGGAAAACATTCAACTATCTTCCAGTAAAATATGTGAATATTTCCTAGTGTTAAAAACATCCACTCTTCCATAGACACATTTATTATTATTATTATTAAGGTTACTGAACAGTCCAAAGTAACAGCTTTTTATTCTTTTCTTCATCTATTTTTTGTTAATCTTTAAAAATATTATATTAATAATTCAGTTGTCAGTAAAGTAAATATAACAGAGACACAAATCAAGATAATATTTGGGGCTTCTAAATTTAGATTATTCCCAAATGGGAAGCCATTATTTTCTTCTTTTGGCCCCAAAAGAAAAGAAAGAATGCCCAAAACTTAGGTTATTCATATTGTTCTTATAAAAAGTAGAATAAATTCTGAATGGGGACCAAAGTCATATTTTCCTTTTCATCTAAAATAAGGGAGTGGTGGGGGAAGGGTAAGCTTGGATGAAGTGAGAGTAGCATTGACATATATACACTACCAAATGTAAAATAGATAGCTAGTGGGAAGCAACTGTATAGCACAGGGAGATCAGCTCGGTGCTTTGTGACCACCTAGAGGGGTGGGGTAGGGAGGGTGGGAGGGAGGCACAAGAGGGAGGGGATATGGGGAGATATGTATACATATAGCTGATTCACTTTGTTATACAGCAGAAATTAACACAACATTGTAAAGCAATTATACTCCAATAAAGATGTTAAAAATAAAATTAAAAAGACAGATCTACTGTATAGCACAGGGAACTCTGCCAATATTCTGTAATAACCTAAATGGGAAAAGAATTGGAAAAAGAATACATACATGTATATGTATAACTGAATCACTTTGCTGTACACCTGAAACTAACATAATGTTGTAAAACAACTATACTCCAATACAAAATAAAAATTTTTAAAAATAAGGGAGAAAGACTCTCTTGATGCCTTTTAATATTGTCTCTGGAAAAAAAACAATCATCGCTGGAAACAGTGTAGTCGATTGTCATTTTGAATTTTTGCATTAACTAATTCCTCACTCCTTGGAGCATCTGATTCTGTAAGAAGGGGAAATGGAGAAGGGATGAAAACCTAACATTTTTTACATATTTCTCCACTCCACTGCCATATGATGAATCCAAACCTAAAGTGATTTGTTTAGAGTGAAGTTAATTAAGTCCAGAACTTTCTGAAGTCTTGAAAATTTCAAGCCATATCTGTAACATTTGATTTTTTTAAAATTTTTAATGGAGGATATTTGATTTACAATATTGTATAAATTTCTGCTATACAGCAAAGTGAATCATTTATACATATATATATATACAGATCCACTCTTTTTTAGATTCTTTTCCCATATAGGTCATTACAAAGTATTGAGTAGAGTTCCCTGTGCTATACAGTAGGTCCGTATTATCTATTTTCTATGTAATAGTGTGTATATGTCAATCCCAATCTCCCAATTTATCCCTCCTCCCCTTTCCCCCAGGTAACCATAATGTTGTCTTCTACATCTGTCACTCTATTTCTGTTTTGTAAATAAGCTCAATTGTGCCATTTTTTTATATTCCATATATAAGCTATATTGTATGATGTTTGTCCTTTTCTGTCTGACTTACTTCATTCAGTATGCCAATCTCAAGGTCCATCCATGTTGCTGCAAATGGCATTATTTCATTCTTCTTTATGGCTGAGTAATATCCCATTGCATATATGTATCACATCTTCTTTAACCATTCCTCTGTTGATGGACATTTAGGTTGCTTCCATGTCCTGGCTATTGTAAATAGTGCTGCAATGAACATTG